>NC_064642.1:485498979-485802009 GCF_023864345.2 Schistocerca serialis cubense | reverse complement strand
GACACAGGCTAGGGGAAGACGGTGACGAAGCAAGCTGGGATGTTTTTACTTCCCCTCTTGGTTTGCCATCTGCCTCCTTAAATCCGTTTCTTCACCTTTAACTAATTACCATTAACATACGTGAATATAAGAAAGAGAAAGGTAGGCCCCTAGTTTTAAAGAATATAACACCAGATCTAAATTTGTGCTTAGTTTTATGTATGTAATTGATTTTTTAATTTATTTTGAGTATTCCTAGTTAATACTTTTGTTACAGGGTGAAATCAGTAATTGTTTCGTAACATAAATTCTATTGTTGACATATAAACCAAATAAAATTCTGTACTAATTGTAAACATTAGAAAGACGAAATACTAGTAGACCTAAGTATGTATTTACCTCTATTCGTGAACATGTTAGCAAAGCCATCCCTTCTCAATTCCAAAGTAATTAACAGTTTTGTCCAACGTATTGTTACGTAAGTATATTTGCTAATTTCATGATTTAAACAAATAATTCGACCTAACTCTTGTAGTAGAAGAAACTGTTAAAAAAGACGGAATTTTTCCATGTATGCCCATCGCTGGTCGGGGGGTTAATTTCGGCTGGAAACATCGAGAGTATCTGTACTGAGTAATATCAAAATGACACTTAGCCTACGTTCTGCGAGTAGTAATAGCTTGTAAAGTGTTTGCATGTAGGAAGCACAGGAACCACAGGAAGTCATTTCACAATGAGAAGTGAAGTGATGTTTCTTTTCCTTTTCAAAAATTAATTGTTCTATTAATTTGAAAGTGTATGTACGGTTCATTTTGGATTCCTGACACCAGCCATCGCCGCTTCTCTCCTTACGTGTTTATGTCGGTGCTGACAGCCCACAGTAGTCAACACAAACTTAATGTTTGATGTTTCCCTTTTAATTTCACCGGAAGCCAGACTGTTCTATAGTGAATTTTACCTTTCGGCGTCCATTTCCTTTTCTGACTCCTTACATTTCTCTTCCAGACATTTCTCTTTTATTTGCCTGCCTTTCTTATTGCGTGATACAAACAGTTAAAATAAAAGAACACAAAGAACAGTAACCACTCTACAGGCACATGGGGAATACAGATTTCCCTGTAAACTTATACTGTAAACGAGCCGACAGAAAAATCTACAGAAATAAAATTACTATAAATCTAGGATAAAAGTGCATCCTTCACTATCGCAGAACCATCTCTCGTGGAGAAGTCTACGTAATCGGTCAGTTTGAAATAATTGACACATTGTGTAACTGCAAAATCCTGACGAATATAAAATCCTTACAAGGCAGCGAGCTGGCAATTACCACGTACGTTTAAAACAAAGTACTAGTATATTGTACGAAGTATAATGAAGAACAACGTTGTTCTGCCAGAGGCAATCTGTTAGTGTTGTGACAATGTGTGTTCTTTGTTCTAACGTTGTTCTGTAACTGCCGGTCAGTGGCGATAAAGTGTATTACGCATGGGACTCAGTTGCTGCACAAAGGATTAAGGTGTATTTTGATTTTTGCAAGTTCAGTTCTGCTGGAAGACTCTCTATATTCTGTATATCTGCGTTCATAACTTACTGCTGAGCTACATAGAGCGAAATATTTGATTTCCTTACCACAACATATTAAGTCTACAAAAACGGTGGAAATAAACATTTACTGATAAAGTAAAACAATCTGACTACAAAAAGCTTTGTCGCCCACTTTAAGGTACCTCTCGAAAAATCATTACCAATCTCCTCTCCTTCGAAAAACTCAGTTTCCATTCCAACCTGAACGGACACACACGCCTCTCACCAGAGTAGCGTGTCTTGTGAATAGGCTGCTATGTCTACAAATAGGTTTCAGTAGAATAGGCGGAGATGTGGACAACGTTGAATCACAAAACCGATTAGTTACAAAGAAAAGAGAATAAGTCCCGGCGGAGGTACGAGTCCTCCCTCGGGCATGGGTGTGTGTGTTTGTCCTTACGATAATTTAGGTTAAGCAGTGTGTAAGCTTAGGGACTGATTACCTTAGCAGTTAAGTCAAATAAGATTTCACACACATTTGAACATTTTTGAAAGAGAATAATATCTCTTGGCCTAACGTCAATAATCCGTTGATAATTTTTTTTTCCATTGAGTTATCATTTTTGCACAAAAACGGGTGTTAGGTGTGAGCTTAATATAAGAAATAATTCTGATAATGCTTCTTCTTAAAGTAGTCGCGGTGTGTGTATGTCTATATTTAGTTATAATAGATAAACTCGAGTACAGTGTGATGATATAATTTTTGCTTGGGACGGTTTATCATTAAGGGGCGTTCAGTCTGGTGGAGGTTAACATTGGGTCCGCTCCTTAAATTTCAGCATTTAAAATTTCGTTGGCTGAATTCATTCGTGGGGTACATGTTTTCAAGAATAAGCAACGGAAAGGACGTTTGTAAATCTCTACCGTAGGCGAAAACATCAAAAAAATTCCGTTTTCAAGATTTTAGTGTACCGTTAAAATTGTCATGTACTATGTGGTATTTAACGATCGCCCACGAAAAGAGCAACTGTCGCAGACATGCAAGAATCTATATTTCATAATAAGAACAACCACGAGAAGATTTGTGAGCGGTGGCTGATGCATATGTTGAATAAGGAACAAATTCAAAAGCTGCAGCGAATTTTCCAGCAGGGTCTGTTTTAAAAATGGTGCACTTTAGATTATGTTTCGTCTCCTTATCATGAATGAGCGATGGATCCACCACGTCATCCCGCAATGGAATAAGAAATGAAGATATTGGATCGAACCTGATGGGCCTTACTCACACAAAGCAAACCAGTTCCATTGACTGAGATGTTCTGGTCAGTGTTTCATGCAATGCGATGGATAGTCGTGATGTTTGAGATAGCAATAACTGATTTAGTTTCTTGTCCCGTTACGTTATTATGGACTTTCAGCATGAGTATTTCTCGTACTTTGATTATTTATACGGCGCTTCTTTTTGTTGACTCGGAATGCATAAAATCTGACCTGTTCGTACATGGATGATACGTTTGCGCCTTGGGTTTTATTGTTAGGTTCCATAATTTGTCAGCTGACACCTACGTTGATCATGTATTAATTGTAAATGCTAATTTTTACTTTATCTGATGGTGTAAGGTGAACATGTACTGTTTTGAGTAAGTTAACACTTAGTGCCAGATATTAAATATTATTTTCATCACTGATTACCGTAACGCTTCAATGTGGCCATCGTTCCACCTTTTCAAGATGGGTATATTTATAAACTTATTGATTTTCTTGTAAACAGGATAAGAATACCTTGAGACCTTCTACTGTAGTTATCTGGGGTAATGGAATGAAAAAACAAGGCTTATGTAACCAAGCGAGGACCCATCACGGCACCGACCACAACATTAGATCCATACTTCGTCGTTCACAGAACAGCTTTCAAAAGAGGGTAGTCCTATTTTTGGCAATCTTAGCCACTGAGTGGATTATTTTGTTCGGAAATGGACTGATGGGATAGCGACTACATAAGGATGTATAGACTCTAATAAGGCTCAATTACTTTTAATATCCATTCCTCATCAGTGCGAGAGAGGCAATGTATTTTTTTCCTTTTTCAGCCTCAGATATCTAATTACGTCGCTTCTAATTTCGGTTTGATGAACACCATTCTTACACATTCCTGTGTGCCTCGGTAAGATGTTACTGTCACAGCAGCGTGAGTTTGTAATCCTATGGAGTCTGCAGTTCCTTAAAGACGCTCCTTACTCCCCTGAATGATTCTTGCAAGTTCTTCTACACTTCTTTGGTATGGCATTTATTGGCCGGGATATCACCTTCTGGGTTCGGCCGCCGTATTGCAAGTCTTTTTGGTTGACGCCACTTCGGCGGCTTGCGTGTCAATAAAGATAAAAATTATGATAAGGACACACAACACCCAGTCCCCTGCCGGTAATCGAACCCAGGCCCTTTTGCGTGGTAGGCGTTAATGCTACCGCTGCCCTACGGAGGCGGACTCTTCTTTGGTGGTTCTCCATTACTCCATGTAGAGTCATTTTTATGCATGCCACCAATATCTGCTAAGGTTTCTATTATGCTGCACCGTCATCACCTGGCAGGCTCTAGTGGTTTCGTATCACATCTCCATTATTTTAAACTGTGTTACATGCCTAGGTATTGCTTTTGAACCAAACGTGCCTGGAGTTTGGCACATCATCCAGCCAGCAAACGCAACTGTGAGAACGAAATGCAACCGTTCAGCTGCGCCTGTAACGTGGAACAACAGTCGATCTGTGTATGACACATGTTTCTGCCTGAAAGGGATATGCATTGACAGACTGGAATCCTGAGGCCAGCGATGAGCAGTACGTGCATGGTTCAGCTGTTTTCAGCGATTGTAATGAATGCAACAATCGGTCGAGAGTCTAACTTTTCTCAATTGAGTCGGCGTGCGTAATAGTGTAGCCGCGTAAATTTGTGTACTGTGTTGATGTATTTTACTGGAATAGAAATTCGATAATCACGATCTGCTCTCACTTTAACTTCATCTGAGACCTATTCGTTGGCTCCCTCAGAAGTAGGTGAGCACTTTCGAACACTGTTCAGATTTTTGCATCTATCGAGTCCGGTATTATAAATTTAATATATTTTATTATTCAATTTTTTAAATGATAGCACAGACTTTTCACTTGCAGCAGCCATTTTGTGAAATTACAAATGATTTCCCTAAAAGGAAGATTTTTAGAAATGTGAAAAAAATGTTGCAGGGAACAGATATTCTGCAGAAATTTAAAAATGTTGCACTCCAGAAAATCTTGTCAATATTGGATTTTTAGTCACCTAATGCTGTCGCTGGAGAGACATGATCTATTATTTCAATGAATACCGATATTTCGTAAAATCTTTATTAGCCAGTATCGCATATTGGTAAACTGATAACTAGTTTCCACAGTTACTGGTTATCTTCAGGCTTGAAAGAGATTGAAAAGAACACTGGTTACAAGTCATGAATTGCATCCAGCAGTAGCACTATTTGCAAAAAGACAAAAGTAACAGATTTATTGAACAATACATACCAACAATACACAGCAGTATCTAAGATAAGAGCATACATTCAGATATCTTATTGTAAACGCAGCTAAGGTCGAATGCAATTCCTGTCATTGAACCACTTGTCTCACTATTTTCAGGTCTGGAGATAGCCGGTAAATATCGATACTAGTTACCAAATTTGTACATGCGACCTTCGATAGTAAATATTGTACGAAAAATCAGTATTCGTTGAATTACTGTACTTAATAATCTTCTGTTACGTTAGTGCTCCACTATAAGCCTATAATAAGTAAGTGAAATCTGTTACAGTAGACGTATTATTACAAATCGGTTAGAAGTACCTTTTGAAATATGACCTATTTACAACTGACACAAATTTCAAATTTCGAGATCTGCATAGGAGAAGATCTTATTCCGTCTCAGGATACTAGTCGGTGCACGACAGAAGAACTATGACATAAGCTTCCACACGTTGCATAAATTGATTTAAAAATACATAGAATTTTACGCAACATAAAATTCTATAGCCGAAGAATTAATAATCGAGAGAGCTTTAGTATATTATACAGCACCAAAAGATGTAGAACTCAAATTATCTACACATTCTGTACAAAACAAAGGAACAAAAACAATACAAAATGCCAGATACTTTTTACTGTCTCTAGCGCACGTTCCTTCATGAGATTCTAAAATTGCTTATAAGACTGAAACAGCGTGCAGGATATATCATGTGTTCCTAGGTACACTATCCTCAGGGTACAACGATCTCTTCTACCTTACTTCACACCAAAAAATTAATTTCTCCAAATCCCATACTTTGTTGTTGTATTGCGTACCCTGCTTTAAAAATGTTGCTCAGAGTAAGAACAGAAACCGTCAAACATTCGCGATTGTCGTAAAAACACTCAATTTAAAATTTTTTGTGTACAATGAAGAAATATGTAATGTATTATTGATTGATGTTGGAGCAATAACTCTCTTCACAATATTATTCTGTGCCTATGTTACTGAAAATGAGGTCAGATGCGAATCCGTCAGCTACACTGCTTATTTCAAGCAAACACAGCGGAAGAGAGTTTCAGCGAGCAGATATTGCATTCAGGGAATGTGTTCGGCAGGGCTGTGTCATTTCGGTACACTCATGACTATAAGACTTTGCCATTGTGACTACTAGTCTCAAATATTTTGAGAAATAAGCTCAAGACAAAACTTTTACCTCTAGAAATGGCGTCTGTCTCAGCCACCTTTCTTGACAATAGTATATTTAATTATTAACTTGGCTCCACCTGCTCCATCAGAATGCTTTTGTGCTATTTGCTTATCATACTACCATGCCTGGGAGGAGGATATCGGGAGGAATCACCTTTACTGATTTTTATTTCATTTTATTACGTATCGGCACCCATAAACCATTCTCTGTTAACTCCGTGATCTGTGAATATGCAGTTAATTAGGAGTAAATGTGCAATTGCAGTGCACACCAAATTGATATTGTGCTCTGTGCCACGTTGGTATGACAGACCAGATGTATTCGAAAGGACATTTTAAATGACCACAATCTGATGCATGTTGCATCTTTCTAAAAACGTGTCAAAATTATGGACAAAATGTGTTCCTGAAACGGAGGAGCTTTACCACACATGAGAGGCCTATAACATGGAAAAGAATGACGATGTTTGTAATAACGTGTTGTGAGTACTAAAATTGACTAAATAGCCTCTCTCAGGCGTAATACCTGCCATTTAACTACTCCCGATGCTGAACTGTCTCATAATACTGCTAAACATCACGAGAAAACCTTTGAAGCGTTGAGTACTACAGTAACTTTCAACTAAAAAGTATATTTGCCTCTGAGACAAGCCAGACAATTTATTAAACTCATCTCAAATCATTACGGAAAAGTGCTGTTAAGAAACAATATGTTTTTGTGGAGGAGGGGGGGGGGGCGGGGAGAGGCTTGCTACAGATAAGTACCTCAACCGTTAGGATTTTATCCCAGTTCACCAGCTGACGCAGTCTAAACTCTGACACATGGTAGAATAGGGAAATTATCATTTAAAAAATGGTGTTGTAGATGGGCTAAGTTTAGGTGACTGCCGCATACTGAACCACAATAATGTTCTACAATGTTTAACAAAATAGATGATGTCACTACCAACATGGAGGAGTAGCCATTTAGTTTTGATCAGATGTTGACTTCAGTGCTGTAGCAAGTATCCGTGAAACAAAATATTGAGGAAGAATTTGAGATAGCTGTCACAACACTATCAGTAATTTCAAATGTGACTCGCTTTCCATCTGGTAGTTGGTACGCTAGGCTGATTGTTGAATATACAGTAGCAGTGACTTACTATACAGTACCTGCTGAAACAACTATGTTGTAAGCTGGAGCCCCTAAAACTACACGTCAGCCTCAAGAAGAAAGTTCTGAAGTGTTAACATCAACGTTGAGCTGTGCATTAAGATATCCTGTTTATTTTCACAGATACCTGCTATGTGCACTCATCCTCTGGAAAACTCATTAGCAACATTGAATACTTTCTGTCAGGATAATAACTGATGAAACGTTTGCAATTTTGTTGGGCTCTATTTAAAAATTTGTAAATACTACGATACGTCTCCTATACTGCTGACTTGTTAAAATTTCTGAAATGTAATGCCCTAGGCTGTGATTTCGGCATGCAGAAAGAGACCAGTATCCATGACAAGCATGCAATACAACTTGCACTTAGTACATGGAAAGCCAAATTTATACGAGGAAGGAACTTTCACTTTGGAATAGCGTTGTTGAATAAATCACCTGATGACACAAAATTATTTCAGATATTAGTTACGCACCTGTTCGCCACCACTTTTCCTACTTTATTAAAGAATATGTAGATTATGAACTATAATATGAAAAATACTTTTAATTTTTAAGAGGTAAGCAATATTTCCATTGTATAGTACCTGAAGTTGCAACCTGAAGTGCATACCTTTGAAAGCAGCTGTTTTATTTTAAATGAAATAGTCTTTCGTTGTTGAACTGATCTATAATTTGAAACCTACATACGAGTATCTGGTGTTAGTAGGTAAATATATTTTTAACTTTCAGCTGTAGTCAAGGAATAGTCCTCTTTTAACAGAACGCCGCAGTTAAAGCAGAAGGCTCACGTTCTGCGTTATGAAACAACACTATTCAAATCCTGGTCTGCAGTCCAGATTTGTGTTTTTCGTAGGTTAAAAAAATGAGTTAAAGAGTTAGAGGACTGTCAAAATAAAAATGACACGATCGACGAACCTGCCCATTTTCAAAATTTCCTTCGTGTTTAATACGTCGCTGAAAGATTTTAACGCTGATATTTCTTGCCCCTTTGTCGACTGAAGGACAAGCGTTGCTGATTCTACCAGTATTGTTAATTCTGTTAAAGAACGGCCAAACGTGTTTTTAGAGCTATTCACTTTCGGGAATGCAGCCGCGCAGATAAAGTTTAGCATATAATTTTAGAGCTGTTTCATGTGAATAAATTGTGGAGTAATCACTGTCGCTCATACAGATGAAAGGTACTGAGTTAATTTGGGAAGTGAATGAATGACTGAAGCATATGAATAGAGAGGAGTAGCAAACAATCTGATTTTGTTACATGTGCACGAGAGTAAATTATTTATGACGTGATTGCTCTGGGCGTGAATTCTTCGGAAACTTAATCTGATTCGAAAATAATGATTTACAAAAGCTCCCTGTAAAGTTTTTTTTTTTTGTTTTTTTTTTTTTATTTTTCAGTCATGTCTTACCGCAGGTAATTCAATGAATTTACGTTAAATATAGATCCCAATAGAGGCGTAGCGTTTTAGTTTAGTGGTACGAAACCAAGTACTTGTAACATATCGCGGTGAAATAAATTTTTAAGGTCAAAGATATAGACCACACAGTATCATCCGGAGCATTCTCTCTTTAGATGGTGGTCTGAGCGAAGGAAAGAGTTTATAGAGCTGACATTGAAATATTCAGTCGGAATGTAAATGAAAGCTGACAGTAAATCCATTACAAAATTTGGGTACATAATCTCTATTTTACGTTGTTTTGTTGACCAAACTTTCAGCCACAGTTGCGAGAAGTCTCAATCAGAGCGCCGTATTATGTGTGTATCAAGACACGGCCATCTGTCCAAAAACGTTTCACTGAAGATGACAATGGTCGCGAAGGGATACGCTCGAACATCTTCTGTTTCTGTTTGCACCATCACTGCTTGCTTGCACCCTGGTTGTCACACTCAACTGAGGAATTCCCTCTTCTAGCACGCTACTTACTCTTTATTGCAGCACAAACATGAAGTTGACCTGCCACGTTACTTACTATGTGGCACATTTTAAGGACTGCCGACAGTTTTAAAACGTTAAGACCGTTAGGTTGGTGCATAAGTTCATAGCGTTTATGTTTTGCATTTCTTATTTCTATTTCTACGATTTTTTTTTTTCGACTGGTGTTTTTTATTTGAAGTTCACGGTTGCTATTTGAGTTTCAATATTGTCATTTGGAGATATTGAGTGGATCTGTGGACACTAAAAAATTGTAGTGCTAAATGGAGAGATAGGAACATTTCGGACATACCCTGCTGTTTGAGTTCAGCAGAGGGCTGTCAGCAGTGGAGGTAGCCAGAAACATTTGCGCCGTGTATGGAGATGCAGCCGATGGACAAAGCAAGGCAAGAGAATGGTTTTCTCTTTCTAAGAAAGGTCAGTCTAACATCTGTGAGTCTCCACCTTCAGGAAGAGCTTCGAATTTTGATGAGGATCGTTTAAGCGCATTAATCCACAATGATCCACAACAGTGTACTCGAAAACTGACAAATGTGATGAACTGTTATGGTTCCACTATCGTGCGTCATTTGCATGCAATGGGGAAGTTTCAAAATTCGTGTGTGTGGGTCCTGTATGCTGTAAGCCAAAATCACAAAAATTGGCGGTTGGTCTTAAATGCGTCTCCGTTTGCTCGTCATTAATTGTCTTCTGAACAACACCGATCACTGCGATAGTGTATCCTTACCGATAACGGGAAATGGTATCTTTATGCTAACATAAGGAAAAGGAAGAAGTAGTTGATCCCAAACAAAGCATCAACTCCCTGTAAAAGACCTGCACGCATCAAAAAAAGGTAATGTTAAGCACTGGGAAGGAGGAATGGGCTCAACGTCCAGCCTACATCTAGGTCATTAGCGACGTAGCACAACCTATGATTGGGTCAACGACAGGGCAGGTAATCGGCTGTGCCCTTTCAAAGGAACTATCCCGATATTTGCCTGGAGGGATTTAGGGAAATCACGGAAAACCTAAATCTGGATGGCTGGGTTTGAATCGTCGTCATCCCGAATGCGTGTCCAGTGAAGCATTCGCTGGAACAGAGACCGTGTAGTGTACTATGAATTACTACCTCGACATTACTGCCGACATATAATTTCAACAGTTGAGACGTCTTGAGACGCAATCCAAGAACAAGGACAATGAAGAGTCTCTAGCGAACAACCTTCGAGGAAATTCCTTTCCGGATGAAAATTTGCTCTGAACTTGACTTGACGAGTTCTTCGCCTCAAAACAACGTGGTTTTAAGTCGGAGAATCAAAAAGTTACCTCGCGTTGCCAGACTGTCGTAAACAGTTGAGGAGAATCTATTGTCTCTGATCATCCGTTGTCCTTATCTAACTTTTTGGGAAAAAGCTATGAATTTGTGGACGTTACTTTTTTTGTGGTAATCATTAAAGGACTGCGTTTTCAAACTGTCAACCGTCATGTTCATAATGTAATGGAAGTAGGTACGTGGACAAATAACACTAATAGTGGTTCTGTCAGCGATTGTAGCGCTGCTCGCACAGCTCCGAGCCTGAATGGGGCAGTGCGACGTAGGAGCGGAGAGTCTTAGCGCGACCAGCGCTCAAGCTGGAGTCTTGGACTCTCCAGCGGCCGATCCGGACAAAGCAGACGTGACTTTGACAAAGAGCGGCAGATATTGGAGGACTTTGGTCCAATGGCGGCTAGGGACAGACGCCCGGTGATAACCTATGGCAACCAGGGGCTGCTCCTGATGCTCTACGTGTCGTTAACAGGTTTGGTGGATGCCGTAGAGCCGTTGGAGCCAGTATGTTGGTAGAGAATCAAGAAGGAGTAGCATTGTCCAAGCTAGTACACCAACAAGTTGTGTACGTGACTTCAGTAATGGAGAGCGAGAGGCGTGGCCGTTGTGTGGCCACAAACAAACCATCGAAGCAGTTTTTGTGTTTTCCCCTGGTGATAGGACGGCGACTCCAGTGGAGGAGCTGTCAGGGGTTCCAAATGACAGTAGGAGCACTAACTGGGTGTTTTACTGACCGACAGCAGTATTTTCATCGGTCGAGTGATTCGACATAGTGTGCAGGAAAGAGTACAGGGTTTGCATTAAGAATATCGGATGATCGGCATTATTACACATGGAAGGGCTGTAGTTAAATTGCGGATGTTTTCTCTAACTGGGAGCAATACTGATTATTTTAATTGTTTGGTTTTAGCGTTACTGATTTCGTTTCTCTCATTCTATGGAAAATTACCTTGTTTTTTACACTGTAACAGTAGAATGTTTTGTATGTCACATTGGTAGAAAACTGTATTTATAAATTTTCGTAGGTAGTCCCACAAAAGGTTGACAGTAGCTTTGTCTTTGCGACTACTCGGTGATGGGAGTGGTCGTAGAACTCTAGTTATTTGAATACCAGTATAATTAGCCTGAAGTAAATCAGAGAGTTTTCTTCTAGTTAATTTGATTGTCATAGTCTACCTGTGACCAGCAGCCGGATTTTGTAAGCTGTGTCTGTAAACTGCTATTGGTCAGTTTCTATCTTCATAGATGAAGTCTATTTCAGTTTAGTTTTCATTGTACTAAAGGCTTTTTACATTATTATTCTCAACCTGGCCCTGCCTCCAAGAATTGCTTTGCCGTGTGAATTTTGGTATAATTTCTCAGTTGTCAGGAAAAATAATTTGTATTTAATAATATTATCATATTTATAATACTATATAATATATAATACTTAAAAATAATTTGTATTTAATAAATGTATGAGACAGGCGAAATACCCTCAGATTTCAAGAAGAATATAATAATTCCAATCCCAAAGAAAGCAGGTGTTGACAGATGTGAAAATTACCGAACTACCAGTTTAATAAGCCACAGCTGCAAAATACTAACGCGAATTCTTTACAGGCGAATGCAAAAACTGATAGTAGCCGACCTTGGGGAAGATCAGTTTGGATCCCGTAGAAATGTTGGAACACTTATCTTAGAAGAGCATTTGTAGACTTGGAGAAAGGTTTTGACAACGTTGATTGGAATACTCTCTTTCAAATTCTGAAGGTGCCAGGGATAAAATACAGGGAGCGAAAGGCTATTTACAATTTGTACAGAAAGCAGATGGCAGTTATAAGAGTCGAGGTGTATGAAAGGGAAGCAGTGGTTGGGAAGGGAGTGAGACGGGGTTGTAGCCTATCCCCGATGTTATTCAATCTGTATATTGAGCAAGTGATAAAGGAAACAAAAGAAAAGTTCGGAGTAGGTATTAAAATCCACGGAGAACAAATAAAAACCTTGAGGTTCGCCGATGACATTGTAATTCTGTCAGAGACAGCAAAGGACTTGGAAGAGCAGTTGAATGGAATGGACAGTGACTTGATGGGAGAGTATAGGATGAACATCAACAAAAGCAAAACGAGGATAATGGAATGTAGTCGAATTAAGTCGGGTGATGCTGAGGGAATTAGATTAGGAAAAGAGACAAAGTAGTAACGGAGTTTTGCTATTCGGGGAGCTAAATAACTGATGATGGTCGAAGTAGAGAGGATATAAAATGTAGACTGGCAATGGCAAGGAAAGCGTTTCTGAAGAAGAAAAATTTGTTAATCCAATGGTTCGTTGTGACCTGAACAAAAATTTTATTCTAACGTTTAATGGCGCCGTTAACACAACGTTTGCTGTTGACATAGAGTTTCTTTCTGTTTCAGTCCTCGTTTATTGCCTCATAGCTTCTTTCAGAGACATGTGAAATACGAGGTGCATTCAAGTTCTAAGGCCTCCGACTTTTTTTCTAATTAACTACTCACCCGAAATCGATGAAACTGGCGTTACTTCTCGACGTAATCGCCCTGCAGACGTACACATTTTTCACAACGCTGATTCCATGGCAGCGGCGAAGGCTTCTTTAGGAGTCTGTTGCATCACCAAGGTTTCGAGAGTTCCGGAACCCGTACAGAAAATTGACATCATTTCCGGCGTTTTAATTGCTCATGAAAACCACACATTGCATGTTGTACCACCATAGAGCGAGACCTTCAGAGATGGTGGTCCAGATTGCTGTACACACCGGTAACTCTAATACCCAGTAGCACGTCCTCTTGCATTGATGCAGGCCTGTATTCATCGTGGCATACTATCCACAAGTTCATCAAGACACTGTTGGTCCAAATTGTACCACTCCTCAACTGCGGTTCGGCGAAGATCCCTCAGACTGGTTTATGGGTCACGTCGTCCATAAACAGTACTTTTCAATCTATCCCAGGAATGTTCGATAGTCCGCAGCTCGTGATCGTGCGGTAGCGTTCTCGCTTCCCGCGCCCGGGTTCCCGGGTTCGATTCCCGGCGGGGTCAGGGATTTTCTCTGCCTCGTGATGACTGGGTGTTGTGTGCTGTCCTTAGGTTAGTTAGGTTTAAGTAGTTCTAGGTTCTAGGGGCCTGATGACCATAGATGTCAAGTCCAATAGTGCTCAGAGCCATTTGAACCAGCCATGTTCGATAGGTTTCATGTCTGGAGAACATGCTGCCCACTCTGGTCAAGACATGTCGTTACTTAGAAAGAAATGATCGAGAAGATGTGCACGATGATGGAGCGAACTGTCATCCATGAAGACGAATACCTCGTTAATATGCTGCCGATAGGGATGCACTATCGGAGGATGGCATTTACGTATCGTACAGCAGTTACGGCGCCTTCCATTACCACCAGCGGAGTACGTTGGCCCCACATAGTGCCACCCCAAAACAGCAGTGAACTTCCACATTGCTGCACTCGCTGTACAGTGGTTCTAAGGCGTTCAGCCTGACCGGGCTGCCTCCACACACGTCTCCAACAATTGTCTGGTTGAAGGCACATGCTACACTCATCGGTGAAGAGAAGGTGATGTCAATCCTAAGCGGTCCATTCGGCGTGTTGTTGGGCCCATTTGTACAGCCTCGCATGGTATCGTGGTTTCAAAGATGGACATCACAATGGACGTCGGAAGTGAAGTTGCACATCATGCAGCCGACAGGGCACAGATTGAGTCGTAACACGACGTCCTGTGGCTGCACTAAGAACATTATTCAACATGATGGCGTTGCTGTCAGGTTTCCTCCGTGCCATAATCCGTAGGTAGCGGTCATGCACTGCAGTAGCAGGCCTTGGGCGGCCTGAGCGAGGCATATCATCGACAGTTCCCGTCTCACTGTATCTCCTCCATATCCGAACAACATCGCTTTGGTTCACTCCGAGACCCCTGGATACTTGTTGAGAGCCTTTTCTGGCACAGAGTAACAATGCGGACGCAATCGAGCCGCGGTACTGACCGTCTAGTTATGGATGAATTACAGACGAGTCGTGTACCTCCTTCCTGGGGGAATCACTGGAACTCATTCGCTGTCGGACCTCCTCCTTGTAATGAGAGCGGCTGATGCTTGGCTGTTTACATCTCTGGGCGGATTTAGTGACATCTCTGAACAGTCAAAGGGACTGTCTTTGTGATACAATACCTACAGTCAACGTCTGTCTTCGGGAATTCTGGGAACCGGGTAATGTACAACTTTTTTTGATGTGGGTATATTATGAAAAATACTTTGATCGAATAGTAAAATCACCTTATTCGAAATTATCAGAACATTTATAACTCCAGTTATAACCATGATTATGTACTTCGGATTAGAGTGGAGTGGGATTGTGCAGACGTGGGCTCAATTTTACGGAGAATTTATTAAATACAATTTTTTTCTTGAAAACTGAGAAATTATACCAAAATTTACGACCGAATGAGATGGCGCAATGGTTAGCACACTGGACTCGCAATCGGGAGGACGATGGTTCAATTCTGCGTCCGGCCGTCCTGATTTGGGTTTACCGTTATCTCCATAAATCGCTTCAGGCAAATGCCGGGATGCTTCCTTTCAAAGGGCATGGCCGACTTCCTCCCCAAATTAACCCAACGCCACAAAAAAAAAAAATAAATAAATAAATAAATAAATAATTTGAATGCAATGCAATTCTTGGAGGCAGGGCACAGCATGAGAATAACCACATAAAATGTCTTTTGTACAATATATATTACCTACATTGCAAGTTGATAATTTTACAACACCTCTTCAACATACCAAAACTGAACATAATCGGTAAATTGTTTTACCTCCTTCCTATACTGAATTAATAACATTTATGAGTTAACTGTTAATCATTTATATTCTTTTGCAAATATGAATTACTAATAATGATAATTTATAGTGGTTCAATTGCCAGGTCCAGTCTTCACTTGCTCGCCTCTTCGCCAGTTCGCATGTCCCTAATCTTCTTCAATCATGCAACCGGTAGAGGGAACCCACAGTTCAACGTGGAATCCGAATGTCATGTCGCTCCTGGTGACTCCTTGCATCGTTCAGGGGTGAAGGCAAGACCAAAGGAGAAACTGAATATTTCCGTGGTCCAGTAGTGGTAGGATCCCAGGATATTTCGGTTTCGACATACGCAGTTTATCCCTAGACTCCAGGCCCGACCTTAATTACTCATAATCATATACTTATAAACATCTAGTTCCGAGAACTCGAAGATGGTTGTGACTCGACAAATTATTTTTTAGCTGCAAAATTAGTTGCCACTGTGAAAACAATAAACATAACAAACTGCATAATATGAAATATTGAGAAACAAAACAGCATGAGAAATTGAAACAGAAGTAACAGCTAATCATGTGAGAAGGAAATCGTGGATTAAGTATGAACTGAAGTAAATAAACTGATTAATTAACATAAATAAAGTTCAATACGAAAATACCTTCTATGACCTAGAGGATTTAAGAAAATTTTGGACATAAGAAAAGAAAACTTTACGAATGAATGAGTGAAGATTAACAGATAAAGCAATAAAAACATCAGAAACAACGTGGAAGAGTTAGTCACATAACATGAGGCAGATGGAGGGAACTGGATAGAGATAGGCAGTTAGCCTATTAGCTGATATGCAGAAGAAAGTTATTAAATTTCTAAGGAAGTTATTGGTATTTGCGACTAGAATATTACGATTAGTGTTATAGGACTGATCACTGAAATGACACCAAAACTATTGTTGAAGGCAGAGAATCACATCTCGCGTAAAGACGGAAGTGAATCTGGAATGGGATTGCCAGGAGAAACGTTCTGGTAGCGCCTGGTGATAGAAATTCCGAAACAGCAGGTTTGATCGTCATAAGCCAGCGTGATTTACAATAGTGCTAGAGCGCCCAGTAGTGCCACGACACGTCTAAAAAGTTCAGTACGGACTATCGAACAGAATCTGTTGATCCCTGCAGAAATCAATTTCGATTGCCAGTTACAAGAGTTTATTTATTACTTTCAGTTATTACTTCCGATTTAGTGTGATATGTTGAAGCTCCTGTGGCATGTTGCACAAACATCGTCACATATGCATATATCTTATGTAGCGTGGAATAATAATCCGCGATACAGAAAAGTGAACGAGTCTTACGTTAACTAAGAATGAAATTCTTGGGACATTTGACAACAGGCAAGCCACAGTTGAAGAAAACAGTCCCAGTATTCGCATAACGATATTGGGAAACGACGGGAAACTCTAATTCTGATGGTCTGGCTGGGATTTAATTTGCAGCTAATCCACATCCACGCTATCTGTGTGGGTATATGATTAAATTTGACCGGGATTAAATCTGCAACTAATCCACCTCCACGCTATCTGCGTGGCTATATGATTAAATTTGACTTCAGAAGCCAGTTGTCATTTGCAATAATTAACGTGGCGTTCAGTTCAGACTGAATTTAACTAAACATTTGTGCAGTTAAGAGTGAGCCCATGGCGAAATCCGCATCTCATTGGTTGCTTCGACCTACGTTAGAGTATGAGCAAACGGCTTCTCGTGTGACTTGACTGGTAACACTAAAAAGAAGCCCTGCACATTGTACACCACTCCATATGTCGCAGCATTTGAGAAAACACTGAAGAATTTCTTCTTCATCTTTCCCTCGAAACTGAAATTTTGCACTGACTAACAGTTTGAAATACTCACTTTTCCAGTTATTCTTCTTTATCTTTCCATTTTTTCTGTTACCCGCTTCACATTACCTTATTTCTTCCTTTTCCCAGAGAAATACGCTGTATCATTTACTCACATTTCTCCATTTCTTGCATTCCCATCGCTTCTCTTCCATAGTGCCCTCATTCCTGTCATGACACACAAACTAAATCTACATTTTTGTAAATTATGTCTCATGCCCTACACTCTAAAACCAAAAATAAGCTGTTCCGTTTCGCTATGGTTGTTCCAGCTTTTATGATTTCCGCCATTATCATTTCTATGGATGAAATTCTGCACTGTATGCAGGATGAGCTAGAACTACATCCACAAAAGTTCGTAAGATGTTCAGAGATGTATTATGAGTATTCTGCTATACTGGTCACCGATAGGTTGTGGCAGAATAACAATATAATTATTATTTATTCTGTTTGTTACCGCAATTACCTTCGTTTCTGTGAAAAAATATTCACGGCAGTAAAATGCCAGTAATACTGATTTACCAAAATTTGGGACACAAAACACAGATTAATGCAACAACCATCAGATGCAAAACGACAGTGAGGTGAATGCCGACGCCGTGGACACAACTCAGCACTTCGTTGCATTTCTGCTCTTCAAATGTGTTCATTGCAATCATAGACAAGATCTCTCCAGCAGCCAACCTATCGATACTGCTGTGTATCGTTCTCAAAGTACAACTAACACTGCTTGGACTCCAAACCGGAGACGGAACCGAGCAATCTTGAATGAAAACTTAAGGCGAAGGAGAAAAGGGGACTTCACCGTTGTGAACAGAAAATTGCTGAAAGGAACAAATTTATTCCCTAGCTGTGCTGATATTTTCAGTGCAATGGAAATACAAAGATATATAGGGATAATAAATCATACTAAACGCAATTAGTCTGCTGCTACATACCTGAGCCCAACATGTGCGAAAATACTCAGAAAATTTGCCTCAAAAGTCTCAGATAATTTGACAAGTGTGTTACAACGAAGATTCTGGTAAAAGACTGAGAATTCCTGGACGAACTTAAGAGGGCCAAGTTAGCCTAATATTTACATTTGGAAAGAGAAATAAAGATGAAGATGAAAAATCAATCAAATTTGACGATGATATTGTAAATCTGGCACAAAAAGAAGAAAGAGCAGTGAAATGGAAAGAATACTGTGTTAAACAGATATAGAATTATATTAGGAAATGAGACAATGAAGGTACATGGGAAGGCAGACTGGCTATAGCACGAAATGCATTTCACAGAAACAGGAGTTTCTTAACATCTGGCACATGTTTAAATCTCAGGAAGTCTTTTCTGAAGGTAGTGTTAGAACTATGGTCTCGAATCGAAATTAAATGTGCACAATTAGCATTTCAAAGAAGAAGAGAAAAGTAGCCATTGAAATCAGGAACTACTGAAGATTACTGTAGATCGAGTAAGTAAGCAAGAGGTTCTCAACAGAAGGGGAAAAAAAGAAATTTGAGGCATAAATTGACTAAAGAAGAGACCATTTGAAAGAATATAACCTGAGGCAAGAAGGTGTAATCGGTTTGGTGATGCACTGAAGCTTAGGGCGTAAGAACCGCAGAAAGAGACTATGCTTAAACTCAGCAAGCAAGCTCGGATGTATGTAGTTTGCAGTAGTTATTCGGAGAAGAAGAGGCTTGCACAGAACAGACTAGCGTGAAGAGCTCATCAAACCAATAATAGGACCGACAACAACAAATGAAATAAATAAATATGTAATGTCTATGCCAGTACAGTACATACTACTTGCTTCCACTGTTCATTCTTGTTGCGAAGTGGCCTATTTAAAATACTACACACGTTGCCACAAAACTTTTTTACAGCGGTTACACTACGTTACCTCCACACGTATTGCGAACCGTGCCCGGAGAACAGTGGACGCGTACGTGACCTGGAGACGTTTCGGCCCCGTCCTCAGAGGTCGTCGTCAGGAGCTGGCCGCGAGGCGAGGGGTCCCCCGGGGCACAGAGGGCGCAGTTCGAGTCGGAAGGGCAGCCACACCACGGCGCCAGCCGGCCGTTCTCCAATTAGACGGCCGCCTCTCCGACCTGTAGATCCTCATTACGGCGGCCGCTGCGCCACGAGGTGCGGTAAAAGGCGGCTGTGTGTAGCCCTGCTGGTGTCGCGCCAAACACACACACACACATACACACACACGCATATTTACGCACTCACGCAAACCCTTAAACACTTCCACGGTGACTCGCAGTTTCTTCACGTACAGCACAAACAGCCCATGCATAGAAATCTTCCACACAGATAGTGAAATTTACCGCAGAATGGTATAAATGGAAATGGCGTGTTGTGGAACGGCAGAAAGACTCGCCCTTTTAGATGTTCTGCATTCAATGCCAAGCTACTGGCTGCTCAGAAAACATCGCAGCACTGTTATAGCTTGTGTAACTGTGGTGGTTACTGACAGAACTGGTTAACTGTTAGCCAGCTACAACTATCTGTCGTGCAGATGATAAGATACTGATAGAGAAATGTCTGATTCGAATTTCAAAAGCAATATACGGAACACATTATGGTAAAAAGTCTCCCAGTATTCAGGGATGTGACAGGACCGATCATTCGATGCAACAATATCTAGTAAACACAAAGTCTTAAATGCATACCTCAACAGCTATGAGTATTTATCTGTCGTCAAAATTGTGAAACATGGCTCTCATACATTTTAGAGCGCATGTTAATTAGGCAGTGTATACGCACAGATTGGTACATAAGCTTCCTTGGTCCCATCAAAAGTCATACAACAGGTTGTAAGAGGTCCGAGCAGATGTAATTCCGATGTATTGCTCATGCGCTGCCTGTGATATGCAAGGTACAAGAGAATCGCTGACCAGAGAGCAGTGTTGACTCAGTACGAACTGTGTGGCTGTAGCAGTAACTTGTTGCTAGTCTGCGCTAGTCTGCGCTTGTGTGGAGTCTGCTCTGCTCTGGTATGGTGTATCATGTTGGCTGGGCCGGTCGCGGTGCAGCGATGCCGGAGCCTGAATATTATTGTATAAGGTAAAAAGCAGCCTCGCGCATATCTAGTCATGTTATGTGAACTCCCATGTAAATCTTTTAAAAAGTCCTAATAATAATCTTTGTCATATAAAGTAATTTCCAACAAGCATTCATTTCAATTTAAAGAAGTTACTAATTTCTCCAATCCATGATCATTCCGACTGTTGCAAAAGAAAAATCAGTTGCTTCCTTTCATAAATGACAAATCTATCGGCCAGCATTGCACAGAGCTGTGCCGGAAAAAGGTTATTGTAAGAGCAGATAGTTGGCGACTTTATTGAGGTAAGAATTTTTGCTTTTTTATTCAGAATGATCTTACAGGGCCATGACGCAACACTGCTGTCGTCCAAAATTTACCAGGTAACTGAATTTATTTTTTATTACGAGGTTTAGGAATTTTTCTGTTTCGAGCTTGCATTAAATGGGAAACAAATTTTGTGTGGAGGTTAAATGTGAATGAATTTCTGTACGGAGGTTATAAATGGGAACCAATTTTGTTCTGAGGTTACACAAAAAATAGAATCATATTATTAAGATATAATTTATTAAATTTTGTGTGGAGGTTACACTTGGCGACAACCGACCAGGATCGTATTTCTTTGTGAATCTCTGAGAAGTAGTCATATATCTGCTCTTATTTACTTAAATGTAGTTTGCATCTGGCGCAATGCATTTACTAATTTGTAACTCTTTCTTTCACAGATCATCGGATATTTATTGCTCTTTGTTGTAATTGTGTTTGTTCCATTTTTGCTTTGCCTTTGTTTCATTTTTGTGCTTAATTTCGATTTGTGAGAAAATGCCGCGAAAAACTGTTAAGAGTACATCGTGATGTGTAATGAGTGAAATAGTGGACTCGATTAATTTGACCAATAATGCTTGCAACACTCAGTGTAATAATGATAATCCCCTAATTATGGATAATCAGTGCCTGCCGATCACTAGTATTGAGTCAAATAAATTCAATTATGTCCACAGTAAATTTAACAATTGATGATGCGGCATGTTCCGATACAATGAACGCTGCCCAGTTTGACACACCCGGTTTCCAAAATTTGAATTGTGAACAGATAAATTTTTCTCACGAAGATGAACAATGTAGTCAAAATACGTCAGACTTATTTCATTCCAAGGTAGTGACTAACAATGCACATTCAATTGGCGAACCTGTTCAAGAATCAGAGAATGACCAAATGGTTATACAAAACGCTACAAATGCACATACACCATTACACAGCATGGAAAATAGAGTCGCTAATTTTGGCTTGGATCAAATTATGGCAGTATTGCTACAGTCGAAGAAAGAACAAGACGACAACTTCAAACAACTTAATGAAAGTTTCAAGCAACTGAAGAAAGAACAAGAGAAGAATTTCAAACAACTTAGTGTAAAAAAAGACAACCTTAATGAAAATTTCGAACAGTTGAATGAAAGACACGACAACCTAAATGAACAGAACAAACAACTTAGTGAACAGATTACAGTCATTGCCGCGCAATGTCATGATACTAAAGAACAATTACGTGAGGAAATTAAGGCTTGTGCTAGGAGTAGTAGTGAAGAAATTAGATCTGTGGCTCAAGAATTAAGTAATACACATGCAGCCACAACAAAATTACTTGGAGACGAAATTAATGGAGTCGCCCAACAATGTTCTGAGAACGCAACACAGTTACGCGATGAGTTTAAATTAATGTCAGCAGAACTTTCATGCACACTGGAGGCGAAAGTAGACGCGAAATTTGACCAACAGAACAGCCAAGTTGACGAACGTTTTAATCACCACTTACAAAATAGTGAAATGCGTTACAGTAAAGTTATACAGGAACAAAATAAAGTAAAGCGACAAGTCATGGAAACAATTACTGCACAGAGACAGGAAGATAAGCGTAAATTTTTTACTAAAGCAAAAACATATGTAGACAACAATATTGCTACAGTATCAGACGAAATTAATACTATCAGACAGTTGAACACCGAATTGCATGATGAAATCTCTGATCTTAAAATAAAAACAGACACACACACAGTGGACTTTCAGACAGTGATCGACAGACTTGAGCAATTAGAACTAATACAGGATCCCGATTCCATCAAAGCAGACGTAAAAAAATTGAACGAAACCATACGTGAAATACAGAAACAAATTAACGCTTGTGATAATAAAAACGATGATCAGGTAAAAGCACTGACTGAGAAATATGATGAATTGGCCAGTCGTATTGACGTTATCGAAAGTAATAATGACACCGAATCAGACGATACGTCACCAGTTTCGTTTAATCAAACACCCGAATTCCAAAATATACAGCAGACAATCAGTGAGATAGGTTCGTCCAATAATACATTACGTAGAAAATTGTCATCTTTACAGCACGAAGTGACGGAGATGAAAGATATTTCAGCCTTTAACACATCACAGCATTCGCCACATTCCGAACATTTGTCAGACTCACACAGCCAGTATTATTTAGGTAATTTACAGAGAGCGCGTGACTTAGATTCCGAACAGTCACAGACAAACAGATTATCATACAATCCTGAACCTGTTCAGACATACAGAGACGATAATTTTGATTACAAGCACTTTCTATCTGTGAGAAAATTTGAAGTATTTAAAAATGACAGAACACAAATTGGATTGGATACAACAATTTAGCTTTGCTTTTCCACCAACTTGGCCCATAACACACAAACTTGAATTTATTTGCAGTTTTTTGGAAGGCGAACCGGCAACTCGTATGAGACTGATCGCGAGACAATGCTATTCGGTAGAAGAATTTCAGAATGCTTTTCTATCAGCGTATTGGTCGAAGACGACACAGCGCAGAATCAAGGATCAGTTAATTAGTTTACCGAATTATGAGAACTCAAGTTTTTCCACTGTCACGCAATTTTTTGAACACATGGTCCAACAAAAGCAGTACTTAAGTGAACCATACAGTGAATCTGCACTTATTCAATTATGTATTTCTAAATTACCACGATCATTAAGAGTATCACTTTTAATGGGTCAGCAGAAAGAAAATAATTCGGCATTCAGAGATCTGTTACAGCTTTTGAAAGTTCAGCAATCAGACTATTCTTTCATAAACAAAAATTTTTCACATCATAACCAAGGCCAACAAACATATAGTAATTACGACCAACCACGCTATTTCAATAGCAAAGGTAATAGATGCTCCAGGAATGACAACCACCGAAACTTTAATAACAGACACAATTTTAATCATCAGTATGTACAAAATTTTCAGCAGTCGCAAACAACTTTGGTAACAACAGAGGTTTTTCCCAACAACAACAACAAAACCAACTGGTTAGCATACCTAACCAACAATGCAGTCTTCAAGGTCAACCAAGATTTAATGTTTCGCCGCCTACACGTATAACGTCGGCTCCACAACAAGGAAATCAGTACATACAGAAAACACACCATTTAAACTCATATCGCAATGCACCATATAGAAATGACTATTATGACAGAAGTAAATGTAATGAGCATAATTTTCAGCGTAACAGTCGATCTTACCAGCAGCAGAATCAACCACAACAACAGATTATCATGAATGAACCAGACAGTGGATATCATCCCGAACGTAATACGTCAGGAAGAAATAACAGAACAGTCCCAATAGTTGAAACGCCACAGCATCCTCTCGCAAATAACAGCACGTCAGAAAGAATTTGACTAGATACAGTACAGGTTGCATCTTCCAGCAACGTCAGCAATACTTTTGACAGAGAGAATCTTGTTCACGAAAATGTTATTACTTTTGACGACATCCGAGACACTCTTTTGCAGGAAAAACCAGTTATTCAAAAAACTGTTTCGCTCCCCGTCATTGAAGTAAAGATTGGATCCTCCAAATTTTCAGCAGTAATCGATTCTGGATTACCTATGTCAGTTATAAATGAGGAAACTTTCAACGAGTGTAATAAAGAGAATACCTATCCTGCGCTACGATTAGGCAAAACTAAAGTAAAAGGAGCAGTATCTGGTAAAGGAGTAGATGTAAAATTACAGACACACTTATCGTTTTGTATCGCAGGTCATACGTTTCACTCAAATTTTTGGATTGTTCCCTTATTGACAACAGAGGTTATTTTTAGGTGCGAATTTTCTGGTACAACACGACGCTATTATTGACTTTCAAAATTCCTATTTAATGTTAAAGGATGAAAATGTACAACTGGAGTTAGAATTTCAGCACTCTTTATCTGCAGAAGAACAAACAATTAATCGTACAGAGGTCATTTCCGCATCACGTAACATAGACTGTCATTCCATATTGTTCACAGATACGCACGTACACAACTATAATACTCCAGTCGAAGCCGACTATGACGTAATACAAATGATTTCTGATAAAGGTAAACAGAGCAGTGCAAATACAGACGACGAACGCACGCAACTACGCAAAATTCTTTTACAGTAAGCTACAGTTTTTGACAACGCCCTGATACTATGTCTGGTTTTACGTATGAATTTCAAGTTAAACAGCATGACACATTTAACTAAAAATTATCCTATTCCGTATATTCGAACACAAAATATTGTAGCACACGCACTATCCCGTTCTCTCAGCAACAATTAGCAAGACATCGCAATCAGCTTCTGCCAAGCAAATTCTAGCGTCATGTATATTCAGCAAGTTGCATTCGAAAATTTTATTTCGGCATCATTACGAGACATAGCACAAGAGCAGAGTAAAGACAACGTATGGAAAGAAATTAAACACCTTTGGCAAGATAGGAATAATGTTACCATTAGAATCCATTACACTGTACGCAGTAATATTCTGTTTCGCCGCTCTCACCCTGACAGCAACAACTGGTTATTATGTATTCCTGACGAGCTTGTTAACAAATTAATTTGGTATATTCATTTAAGGTACGCACATTACGGAGCCAGAAAATGTTTTCTTATACTGAGACAGAACTGCTATTTCGCCAACATTGAGAAACGTATTCGACGAGTTTTAGCGTCATGTAAAATCTGCCAGAAAGCTAAGTCAGACACGACTTCACATATTCCTCCATTACATGCCATTGTACCTGTTAAATTGAGACACATGGCCGCTGTAGACATTTTTGGTCCGCTTCCCAGAACTAATAGAGGTTTTTGCTACATCTTTGTCGCTGTTGAACTCACTTCGAAATTTGTTACCTTCACTCCGTTACGCAAAGCTACTGCTAAATCTGTTCCGAAAGCATTTGTAAAACGTTTTCTATTCCATGTAGGGCATGTATTGAAAGTAATTTCCGACAATGGATCACAGTTTCGATCTGCTATATGGACACATATGTTACGAGCTAGAAACATTTATCCGATCTATATATTCAGGTAACATGCTTCTTCGAACCCTTGTGAACGACTAATGAAAGAAATTGGTAAACTATGTAGAATATACTGCCATAAAAAACATATTGATTGGGACACACACATACTCTCATTCCAGGATGTAATTAATTCCATACCAAATGAATCTACTATGTTATCTCCGACTGTTATACTGAGAAATGTTGAACCATCTAACCAAATTAAAGAATTAGTATCCTTTCCTACATCTCGTCGACTACGACACCATGAAATAATTGACATTGCGCTGAACAACATCAATCGTGCCGCAGAGCGCCGGAGAAGACAGCAAAAACAGGTTTGTACACGCCGTGACTTTCACATTGGACAGAAGATATTAGTACATGCACACTATCTATCCAACAGAGGAAAGAATAGATGCAGTAAATTTGAGCTTCTATACGCAGGTCCATATCGAATTCGCAGCATTCCTCACCCCAATGTAGTACACGTCGAAACTTCGAGAACCAGAAAAAGCAAAGGCAATCACCATGTCTCCAATATTAAACCCTTTATTGAATGAACATACTTTATGATTTATCACACTGTAATGCCATTTCCTGATTTTTATATGACCAATGATGCAATTATATTTATGTGACTACTTACTGATGATTATCATATTTTTTCTTGGCAAGTGCCCGGCAAGGTAAGGTTAGCAGGTCGCTTTTCTTGTCGTTACACATCATACCGTGCACATTTTTCCAGATAAACTTACATATTTTATGACCAATTATGCAATTCTATCTAGTGACATATTAATTTTATCAAATTCTTACTCCATTAAAGTTTTCAACTCTCGCCTCTAACAACTACACAACATACAAGCTGAACACAAAGAAAGTCATTTCTTGTCGTTATATATCAGACCGTGCACATTTTCCATTTTTCATGTATTTATGATTGTTTTCCTGTTTTGTTTCTATGCACTACGAAATCTTTAAGATATAACAAACACCAGTTGACTTTGAAATTTTGCCTTATGATATCTCAACATCGTGACTATTTTACATTTTTTTTTTTTTTTTTTGCTACTACGTTATGATATTCTGTGTACATTTTTGCACCTGAACACTGTCTATGTTTTTGAATAATACGTTTTCTGTCATGCTATGCTGTATGCTTAATTATGTCACTAGAAACCAGTTTTTATTTAATGGGTATGTGATTTAAATGCAAGATATTAATCCTTATTCATCATTTTCAGAAAGCAATAACGTGTAAAAGAAATAAATTAAACAAACCACGGCGGATTACTATGAAATGGGAATTTCACCTTCGGAATGAACGAAAGAAGATGCAATACCTCGTCATGAAGAGTAGATGGATCTGAATTAACAAGCGTTAACAAGAATATACTATACACATAGTATGATAGCAGTCTTAACTAATTATTTTTCTTTCAGAATATGAGGCGATTGATGCAGGGTGTCAGGCAGAACTACACATCTTACTTTTAGTGATGAAATATACTAGAAATAAGAAACTCTATACTATGAATAGTTGTATGAAGTAAATGGTAATATGAATAATGAATAATGAAGTGTCTTTTTTTGCAGATGATAATGAATGGTGATGAATAGTTATATGAAGAATATGCTAATATGAATAATGAAGTTTTTCTTTGCAGGTGATGATAGTAATGAAGTTATGGTAATATGAATAATGAAGTTTTTCTTTGCAGATGAGAATAATTATGAAGTTTATATATTTTCGGTTAGTTAAGAAGTGCTATGTAGTTATTTAAGTATTTGTTGCAGTTCGTTTTGACAGTATGTCTCATGTCACATGGTATAATGACTGAATGTTTTGGAAAGGACAGCTAGAGTACATACATATTGAGTAAACGTTTCATTATCTGTTAATTTGAAGTTCACTACTTTTATGCATAATATGCGATTCTTGTTTCAGCTGAATAATCCACTTTGTATTTTTTACAGGAGAAGCTATTCATGAAATTAATGTGCTATAAGCAGTTAGTCATTAAATGTGTTCTAGTACATGGATTTTTTTTACCCATTTGTGTGATTCATTCATGAATGTGATTACATATACTCTATTTGTTTCATAACCTTGCTACACCTGACTCATGACGAGTGACGTTACCTATCCTCATTTGCAGCAATAAGTCAAAAGCAAATATTGTTATGCCCCAGCAATTTATTATCGATCCCAGCGCAATGCATTGCTAGCACAAAAAAATGTATTACCAGTCCCAAATAATTCTACCAGTTTAAGAGAGTTCTGAGTAATACTGAATGATGTTTTCTAATCACAGACCTTGAGTAATAGTTACAGTGTGTTACATTTTCAATATGTCCTATGTCACTTGGATGATGAGTTCTGAGTAATAGTGAATGATATTTTGTAATAATACATACATGCTATGCCAATAATTTCTGTAAATAATATTTTTGTTATACTCTATAAATGCTATGCTAATAATTATCTCTCATTTTGAATGATGATTTCTGATAGTTTGTAACCGACCAATGAGTGCCAATAATTATTTTAAATATGTCGTATGTCACTTGAATGATGAAAAATGTTTTGTAATATTCAATACTTGCTATGTGTTTAGTAACTGGCCAATGAATGCCACTGTTTCTTATATTTTAAATTTGTAATATGTTACTTACATGCTATTATATATGAATAGCTTAATGCTACACTCATTAGCTCCTGTTTTGAATGATGACTTCTGATGGTATGTAACTGGCCAATGAGTGCCAATGATTACTATAACTAGATGAATTATGTAAATGGTATGCCATTAATTAACTCTTGTTTTGAATGATCACTTCTGAATAATGCATAAAAATGGTTTGTAACTGGTTAATGAGTGCCAATGTTCGCTGTAATCAGATGACTTATGAATATTATTCTGTAATACCTCATACATAGTACAGAAATGTTTAGTAACTAGGCAATGAGTGCCACCAATTACTCAAATCTGTTGATAGACTACTGTAATTCTCAATTATGACTAGCATAAGACTTAATGTCCTTCACCTTCTGACCTAATTACCAGATATTACAGCAATATCCGTTTGTGCTGTCTATCCTTATGATCATGGAGCACTATATTTGGTTTATGCACTAATTCTACGTTGGTGAAAGAGTGTAGTGTTGACACATCATGGTGTCCACCACCTTGAAAATTTGAGATGTTATTACGGTTCCACTGTTTGGTGTACCTAATGTACTACCAAATGATAACATTGAATATTAATACGACATTTCAGTGTCTTGGCTACACTGATTAATACTTCAGGGAAGAGAACTTCAGATTGTCTCACTTGGTGTTGTGCTTCTGTAGAAAGATATGGACTTTCAGTGCAGCTACGTGCAACCTACTGTGCTACAACCATGATGCAATCCTTCCCTTTCCTATCCTAGTTCTTGTAAAATGGTAGAGACATATCCAGTGCGTGTGCACTTTATGTTATTTGTTAATATGATCTGTACTCATTGCGTATACATTTTGTCATTGCTTAACATGTTCTGTACTACAGTGTATGCACTTTATGTCATTTGTTAATATGTTTTGTACTCATTGCGTATACATTTTGTGATTTCTTGATATGTTCTGTACTCTGTGCATGTGCACTCTATTTCATTTTATGTTCTGCACTTATATATATGTATATACTTTGTGACTGTAAACTTAGTTAATTAAGAAAAATTTGTTGCTCATGGCAAGTCCAATTGACTCACCATCGCTGCCAAACTTTTGCCCCCCCCCCCCGCCCCCCAGTGGAGGGTTACGTAAGAGAGGTCCGAGCAGATGTAATTTCGATGTATTGCTCATGCGCTGCCTGTGATATGCCAGGTGTAAGAGAATCGCTGACCAGAGAGCAGTGTTGACTCAATACGAACTGTGTAGCTGTAGCAGTAAGTTGTTGCTAGTCTGCGCTAGTCTGCGCTTGTGTGGAGTCTGCTCTGCTCTGGTATAGTTTATCATGTTGGCTGGGCCGGTCGCGGTGCAGCGATGCCGGAGCCTGAATATTATTGTATAAGGTAAAAAGCAGCCTCGCGCATATCTAGTCATGTTATGTGAACTCCCATGTAAATCTTTTGAAATGTCCTAATAATAATCTTTGTCATATAAAGTAATTTCCAACAAGCATTCATTTCAATTTAAAGAAGTTACTAATTTCTCCAATCCATGATCATTCCGACTGTTGCAAAAGAAAAATCAGTTGCTTCCTTTCATAAATGACAAATCTATCGGCCAGCATTGCACAGAGCTGTGCCGGAAAAAGGTTATTGTAAGAGCAGATAGTTGGCGACTTTATTGAGGTAAGAATTTTTGCTTTTTTATTCAGAATGATCTTACAGGGCCATGACGCAACACTGCTGTCGTCCAAAATTTACCAGGTAACTGAATTTATTTTTTATTACGAGGTTTAGGAATTTTTCTGTTTCGAGCTTGCATTAAATGGGAAACAAATTTTGTGTGGAGGTTAAATGTGAATGAATTTCTGTACGGAGGCTATAAATGGGAACCAATTTTGTTCTGAGGTTACACAAAAAATAGAATCATATCATTAATATATAATTTATTAAATTTTGTGGGGAGGTTACAAGGTGAAGACTGACTTTACGGATCACAAAGTATGTGTGACGCCTTTTTTAATTTATTTCCATCTTCAGAAAGCGCAAAGACAAGAGCGTTAACAGAGAACTAGTCTCTCATCTCATATGTACACTACTACTGATGCTCTTGTCCTTATGCTAATTTTGCTCTTGGGTTTCTCAAATTTGGAAATGTGTGGTAAGTTCTATGCGACCAAACTGCTGAGTTCATCGGTCCCTAGGCTTATACGGTGCTTAATCTAACTTAATTAACTTATGCTAAGGATAAAACACACATCCATGCCCAAGGGAGGACCCGAACCTCCGACGGGGGGAGCCGTGCGAACCGTGGCAAGGCTCCCTAGACTGCACAGCTACCCCACGCGGCTGGACTTCTGAAGAAGGTATAATTCCGAAACGCATGATCCTTGCGTTGTGACCAATAACGTCGTCCTTCAGTGGCCGTATGCTTTTTAAGCGACGTAGCCAGCATAACTATAGGTTTACACATGTTTATTAGAATGGTCCCTAGGCTCGTACCTGATGTATGTCGCTCCTTTTTATTAAACAAATTTTTCTTATGTTGATCCATACGTCACCCAATATATGCGAAGCAAAGACGTTGTAGCAGACGAGATTTGTTTTACAGTATCGAAGATGACGAAGAGCTCATACTTCTTAAGATATGTAGTGTAGAGCCCAAACGTACTTGAATTCTGTTGCTTCAAGTGATCGTTACTGTCATATGACTGATTGCTGACTAGTCCTCCAAGGACGCTCTCTCTATACTCTTTATTCCGTAAAAGCAACACACATAAATTCTTACAAACATACACCGGAACATTTGGAAGAAGAAAATAGTTTATATGCGAGATATTACTAAATGATACAGTAAAAGAATGAAAACGTAGTATAGAATTGTTGGGATATCCCATGAGGTGGGGAAGGGGGAGGGGGTGGTTCAGCCACCTGTCGGAAAGAGCATTCCTCCGTAACTTAAGTCCATTTCCTTGTCGATATGTGAGAGCTGTGTCACACATGTATGCGTGAAGTGTAGGTAGTTGTAATCTATGCTTGTGTATTGTAGTGTTATGTTTGTGTTGTATGATCATATTGAGAGAAGGGAGGAGGTGAAACATGTTTTTGTCACATAGCCTACTCTTCTTGAATGGCACTAAAGGAGCTGCTGAGTCTGACATCCCCATCCCATGGATGGATCACCATCAGCAGTATTACACGCTCTCACATAGTGAGGGATTTCGGAGAATTTCGAAATTTAATCTAGAATATTGGGACAAAGACTGATCATTAACTTTACGCCACTACCTCCATTCCATCCTCTCGCTACCCCACCGCTATCCCACCCTCCCCCGTCAAACCCGCCCCCCACCCATCCGCTCCCGTTGCCAGAGAAAAACAATTTAATTTGTTATTTAGCTAGTTACAAGTTCCATAGCCTCATTGGCGATTGTTTTAGCGAAACGATGTGCAACGTACCAGTTTAGAGGATATGTGTACACTTGATTAGTGTTCACGCTAATGAACACAAAAATTTGTCAGTTCTACGTTTGCAACAGCACCTAAAAACCATTTTTTTCCTAGCTAACTATTTTTAAATTGAGATTAGTCACTGGAATAGAACAAGTGTTTTTATGTTACATCTAAAACTTCCTTTCCTAACGGTTGGAAATTTTAAGGTATTGGGTCGATGATAAAAAACTTTTGTTCATTGAACTTCTTTCTGAGCCACTGAAAGCAACACAGATGAGTCGTGAATGTAATATTTCGCTCTAATGCATAAGGTGCCTTCATCACTCTTGTCCTTAAATTGGATTGATTACGATGAGTATTATTAACAATTTTATGTATTGTGACGCAGCAGTTAAAATGCCTGCTCCTGTGCTGACGTCGTCTTCAGAGAGGTTGAAAAATCAGTCTCTTCAGATATTTAAACACCCTACAACTACGAGTATATAGTAAGCTTATCTATCTTGTTTTTCAACGTTCAAAAGTTCTAATAAAATAAATTAATTTTATTTTTAGGGACCTGTTGTATAAACACATCAGAAAATGTTTTGAATCACCACGGTTACCAGAGTTACTGAAGACAGACGTAGACTGTGGATATTGTATCACAGACACAGTCCCTTCGACTGTTCAGAGATGTTCTAAACCTGCCCAAACATGTAAACCACCATGCATGAGCAGCGCCTTACAGACGGAGGAGGTCCGACAGCCGATCAGTTCCAATCGTTTCAACAGGAAGGAGGTACAAGGCTCGTCTTCTCTGTAGTTCAACCATGACTAGCCAGTCAATACCGCGATTCGATCGCGTCCGCTTTGTTACTTTGTGCTAGGAAGGGCTCTCAACAAGGGAAGTGTCCAGGCGTCGCGGAGTGAAACAATACGATGTTGTTCTCACATGAGGGAGATACGGGGAGTCGGGAACTGTCGATGAGATGCCTCGCTTAGGCCACCCAAGTTCTACTACTACAGTTGATGACCGATGCCTATGGATTATGACTCGGAGGAACCCTGAACGCCACTATATTGAATATTGCTTTTCGTGCAGCCACAGGACGTCGTGTTACGATTCAAACTCTGCGCAATAGGCTGCATGATGCGCAACATCACTCCACACGTCCATGGCGAGGTCCATCTTTGCAACCATGACATCGTGCAGCGCGGTACAAATGGGCCCAACAACATGCATGCCGAATGGACCGCTCAGGATTGGCATGAGTTCTCTTCATCGATGATTGTCGCACATACGTTCAACCAGACAATCGTCGGAGACGTGTTTGGAGGCAGCCCGGTCAGGCTGAACGCCTTAGACACACTGTCCAGCGAGTGCAACGTGGTGGAGTTTCCCGACAATTCGCGCCCCCATCACGCACATCTTGTTAATGACTTCTTTCTGGATAACGACATCGCTCGACCAGAGTGGCTAGTGCGTTCTCCAGACATGAAACCTAAAGAACACGCCTGGCATAGATTGAAAAGGGGTGTTTATGGACGACGTGACGCACCAACCACTCTGAGGGATCTACGCTGAATCGCCGTTGAGGAGTGGTAGTATTTGGACGAACAGTGTCTTGATGAACTTGGGGTAGTATGCCACGACGAATATGGTCATGCATCAATACAAGAGGACGTGCTACTGGGTATTACAGATAGTACAGCTATCTAGACAACCACCTATGAAGGTCTTGCTGTGTGGTGGTACTACATGCAATGTGTGGTTTTCATGAGCAATAAAAAGGGCGTAAATGACGTTTATGATGATCTCTATTCCTATTTTCTGTACAGGTTCCGGACCTCTCAGAACCGAGGTGATGCAAAACTTTTTGTTTATCTTTGTACATAATGGTGTTATTCTTTTCCAATTTCTTTCAGTATTGTCTGTTTGTTACCTGACTCTAGCGCAAGTAATATACTCCTTTGACTCCAGTAGTCACAGGGATTAATCATTGGGTCTTATGTGTTTGTGCAGCTACTTCTACTTTCTACAAGATTCTCAGCTAACCTTCCGTTCTCATTCTATTCTGGTGCAGGTCATAATTATGTATATATATCTCCCAATAGCAAAAAAGGCATAGTAAAGACATGACTGTTTCGGTTAAAATCAATCCACTCAGCTCTTTGTTAACAACGCTGACAACCATGTTTACCTAGTGTTGGTAATGGCACAGTAAAATGTCCACAAACTATACACGAGTGTGTGCTGTTGCTGCTGCTATTTTCTACATGTCTCCTTTCATGTTATATTTTCAGTTGGTGGTGAGGCTGTTTCCTGTTGCTAATACTATAACTACTTGATCCTCTCCAACAACGTCCCTTCACAAGGACCCCATGTTCTCTGTCACCTGGATAACCTTGGCACTAAGTTTCCCGATGCTTGTGACCTAATATTCTATACGTGGTTTTTCCTGCGGCATTTGGTCTACATCCCTCCCGTGACAGTTAGCTATCAGCAACACTCTTGTTCTTAATGTGACTTTTCTACTGACAATGTCTTAAAGTTTTTCCTACGAGTCTGTAGCACGTAGATTATCTCAAAAACCTGTCTGAGGCTTTTCTCCTGTTTCAGATAACAACTGAATCTGATTCCTAACACAGTTCAGATGTAATTCCTGACGTTATCTCCATCTTCCTACATGTGTCACCACCTCCCAGTTTCCATTGTCTCTTTCCCCCTTCAACCAATCTATTTCAAAACACGGCCCTACAAAAACAAATTCATCCAACACTAGGATGGTTCAAAAGTGCATAAGTGGCCTGACTGACAAGGCAGGTCGTGGTATAACACGATGTCTATTCGGAGAGCAAGGTCCGAGAGGTCTTGAAATTGAAACCACAGACACAATCCCTCAGGATCCCGGGTTCGATTCCCGGCCGGATTGGGGATTTACTCTGCCCGGGGACTGGGTGTTTGTGTTGTTTTCATAATATCATCACCATAACCATCATCATCATCATCATTATTCGTGACAGTGGCTAGATTGGACTATGTAAAAAATTGGAGTGTGCAAAAAATCGCGACTTCGTATGGGCGCTGAGGACCGAAGAGTTGAGTGCCCCACAAACCAAATATCATCATCATCATCAAAGTGAAGATCAGATTAAGCTTCGCGCAGATGTGTAGGGCAGTGTTTCTAGTGTTCCTGTCAATCGGGTCACGTTGCTCTTTTTAGTTCTTAGCACACAGAAAGCACGTAAAGTTGCCTACAGAAACAGTCCTCACACCAAGCGTGGGTGTCCGCTGCGAAATTTCACTTGATTTCATGCAATGCCACATAATGTACCTGCCAAGACCATTCTCGACCGCACTTCGTAGTGACAGTTGTGGCTCCCCTGCAGCGTTTTTGTTGGGAAGCATTAGATCACTTTAACGTACACTCCGGACTTGGCTCCCTCTAACGTTCATCTCTGCTCACTTGAAGCGCTGTCTATGAAGACACAATTTTAGCACCGACAAAGAAGAGCGAAGCAGCATACAGATGTGGCAGAAAGCACAAATGGCTGTCTTCTTTTGGGACTCTGGTACAAAGCTACGGCAAATACCTAAGTCGGAGCGGCGACAATGCAGAGAAGTAGCTCGAAGGTGTAGCACACTGCGGCAAATAAAACGTGTTTCAATGGCACTGCGGTTTCCGTTTCGCGATCGATTGGACCTTACTTTACGAATAGACCTCGTGTAACTCATGGGGCGCATTTCTCACACATAGAAAAAGAAAAAAAATGTGTTAGATTTCTGAGTCAATCAACCGCTTGTATTGCTTTCTGATCTCCTGTTGGGTGTAGTCGTTTATTGAACATCTATTTGCAGTGATTTCAGGTGTCTAGCACGATGCAGTCACCCAAGAAACATAAGCGAATACCGCCAGCTGGACACCTGAGATCAATACAAACTAAAGCAAAAATCTTGAAAGTTTCTTCGGGTTTGCTGCCGGATCCTAAAATCAACTTTCTGCTGATGAGTCCCACTGAGAACTGACGCTAGGCTGCAAATCGATGTCCTATATAGGCCACCGTTCAGTACACGGCGCATGCGCCGGCCATAACGGTTATTGCCCTCCAAGACAGGGAGGTGGCAACGCCGTTAATGGAACACAGGTGGCAACGATATATCGTACTCAGGGCCGCACCGAAGAACGTTCAATTTTGATGCGAGGTAATACAGGATTCCACGTCTTGGTAAGAGGAAACCCATTGTGTCTGTTGATTAAATTATCCGCCAACCTGATTTCAATCGCCCCTTTATAGATACTGTTCCAAAAACCGGAAATGTTGGCAACTACCACAGCTTCATCAAATTTCATACCGTGGCCCTCATTTAACCAGTGTTCTGCTACCGCCGATTTTTCCGGCTGTTGTATCCTCGTATGACGGCGATGTTTCACACACCTGTCATGAACTGTGCGAATCTAACGGCCAATGTAAGCCTTCCCACATTGACACGGAATTTTGTATACACCGGGTCTCCCAAGCCCAGAATCGTCTTTCACAAAGCCGAGTAGCGCCCTAATCCTAGAAGGTGGACGGAACACACACTTAATGTTAAAATTCCTTAAAATTCGTCCAATCTTAAACGATATGCCTGCAGCGAAAGGAAGAAGGGCCACCGATCTATGTTCCTCTTCATGCACCTCCAGAGATGGTTCAAACTCCATAGCCCGACGAACCTGCTTCTCGGAGTATCCATTTTCTATCAAATGCGCCATTTCTTGGGTTAAGCTGTCCGCTGTCCGCGTCGTAAATGGCATATGCTCTGCGTACGAAAGTCCTGAGGACGCCGCTGCGTTGGTGTGGTGGATGACAACTCTTATAATGCAGATACCGATCTGTGTGCGTCGGATTTCGGTGAACACTGTGCCCCAAAGTACTATCTGGTTTTTTATAAACCACAACGTCTAATAATGGAAAAAAATATGAGTTCTAACATTAAAGTATAAATACGGTATTTTTTTCTTTTGTGTGAGAAAGACGTCATGAATATTTCGCGTCACCAGACCGTAACGCCCTTTTAAAATGTACTCTAATGGGAAGGAAATAGATGAACAAATGGTGACGATTGTATGATGCACCAATAAACCAACAGCTTACGGCTATTATGGATGGTTCCGGTTGTGTACCCACTCTCAAGTGCCAACAAAGTGTCCATTTGTGTCTGTATTACTATGCATCAGGATAGAAAGAAGAATGAAGAAAGAGTGACATCATCATTTACTTCACTGCTACAACAGAAATGAAGTACTACACAAATAATTACCCTGTTTTAAAGATTAGGCAGCAACGATATCTGTAAAGAGACGTTTACAAATTTATTGAAAGGAGAATTGTGCCTTGCCAAATTCAGAACCCTACAAATCATAATATAACCTACATGATTTAATTATCTCGAATTCTGCAGTCTACATCAACAACGTAGCGGAGAATTTTTTTAAAATATTTTGATCAGAAAAGAAGTCCTTTGTGATGAACGCATACTGGCGCGGATAATACTCATGGAGACGTGTATGTAACTGTTTCACCGCAAGAGAGCAGAAAATATGCTACCTGAAAAAAAAGTAGCGGTCTAATGCTGACATCTTCGGAAGACGAATCCTCCATCTTGAGCCGTTTATCTGTCTGCAATTAACATGATGAGTTATTGTCTCCAGCGATGTGCCCAGTGGCACCAAGAAGACCATTCGAGGCCAATCCCATGCCGTGCGATTACATAAGACCGCAGTCAAAAGCGTGCAAACGGAGTATCCTTCGGAAGAGCTGAACTCTAACGAAGGACGTTGTGGAAAGAGTGTATTTTTTTTTTTTTTTTTTTTTTTTTTTTTGGTGCCGAATGAACATCGTAAGCCCATCGTCATACATAGTTTGATGAGGCCTCACATCCTGAAAATGATCACTCATACTCATCACTGTCTTCGCTTTCTTCGTTATTCCATTAATAATCATATGTAAACGCTGCTCTTCCAATCTTATGCGTTGTCTTGGTCACAGTTTAGAATGAAGAAGCATATACTTTGATTGATAACTCCGGTAGAACTCAAATTCTCAGTTGTTTACTACTTTTAAATTAATTCTTATTCTGTACATCTTCTCTTCCAATTTCATTCTGCTTTGAAATATCTCATGATTAGATGGCTTCTAGACGTCGAGATCAGTCACAGATAAACTGCTGTTTTACTCATACGTGATGCCCAAACCCTTGTAAAAATAATTTTTTGCATATAATTGCATTTATTCAAGTGAGATCTTATTTGCCATTTTGTTTGTATTATATCACAATTGCTGGTATTAATATTATTATGATTGTAACATTAATAATAATTACTGCTTATACTTTCTATGTCTGTACATCGACATCAAATGTATCCATCGTAACTTGTTGGATGAGATCTGATTTACCCATGAAGTCACAGTTTGTTCGCTCATGTTGTCATATCGGGTGTGATCTAAGATACTACAACTTTTGATAGCCATTAGGACCTTCATTTGTGCTACCTAAATATCTTGGTGCTGAGCTTTTCAAATAGTTCATGATTCCTAGCATTAGAGCAAAGTCAGAAGTGCATGGTTATGTAAAATTAAAATTATTTATCATACCCATGATGTGTCTTTTAAAGTGTGTAATACTGTTCAGGAGGTGTTTCGGAATATGATGTGAACTGTGTAACATCGTGCCATCTGCTATATGACACAGACTATCCGATTTGCGTTAAGTCGCTAAAATACATAAACCTCAGACTGAAATGCAATGAACCGCTGATTTTTGATAATCATAGTTATCGAGAACTTTCCAAACTTAGTGAGTTCAGTGGGTCAGCATTTTGTAGTGACTAAAACGGGCAGTATTTTAACAAGTAGATAGCGTTAGTCTGTTAAATTAATATTGTAGATTAATGGCCGGCCAAAATGGCCGAGCGGTTCTAGGCGCTTCAGTCTGGAACCGCGCGACCGCTACTGTCGCAGTTTCGAATCCTGCCTCGGGCATGGATGTGTGTGATGTCCTTAGGTTAGTTAGGTTTAAGTAGTTTTAAGTACTAGGGGACCTCAGAAGTTAAGTCCCATAGTGCTCAGAGCCATGTTTGTAGATTAATGAAAAATAAACATTAGTTACATATTGGTCTATTTATGATTTACTTTGTCACAGCCAATTTATAAATTAGTCTCCTTAAAGATTTTCTGTCTTTGGAATTACTGTAGGGTTTTGATACGGTTTTCACTAACAGAATGATTCACGAGGAAGTTTTGTGTATATAAGTGATTACCACTACACCAGACAAGTCTCACTGAAGGCCGTTATGAGAATAGTTTCACATCAGAGGCCCCTGTGCAAAGTTTCTGCTACATTTCACCATCGCAATCTCGAAAGCGAATAACACTTATATTGAGCCCGTGATCGAAATTACTAATGGACACGCACACTACGAATTTCATTCATTGCCATATATTGTTCGTCAGATACATTTGTTGCTTCTAAAATATGACCACTCAAATTATGCGAGACTCAGGTTAACACGCGAAAAATGCTGCAACGACTTTCAGGCGCGAGCACCGTGCTTTTGCCGTCGCAGGTTAGCAAGGTTCTATGTCACACTTCAAACGGGGCAGGAGAAGCAATTTTAATCGCATGAGCAGTCGGACTGCACATGCTGGAGGGCCGCGATTAATTTTACACGTACTTAGCTTCTGTCCGTGTGTTTGCCCACCAGCACTGTTTGATCTCTCACGTGCAGCGGGCTGCCTAGCCCGTCTAACGCCTACCGGCGAGGTGATGTGTGCTCCCCGGCTTAGCACGTTCGCCTCCCTTTCGCCCCTGTGCCCGGGCTTCTCCCGTGTATAAATTTTCACTAGAAGCTCCTACTTTTGAGACTCATTCTGTCCTGTATGACGAGGGAGCTTGTAGAGCTTCCTCTGGTATCTCTACAAAAGTTACTGCAAATTGGGGCTTTCCAGAGTTACTCAGGTGCTTTCCAGAGTTACTCAGTTGCTCCTGAAATATGAACGTTTCTAGGTCACAGAAATTGCTTCTGTTCTTAGCAACGCCCACCGTCTCTTTGTAGGAGGACTAACGAGACTTGTAATTTTATAAAGCGCAATTAGACATTGCGAATAGTTTGGGGAGACGGAACCCAATACTTACAATTAGAACAAGGGGTAAGGACTGTAGGGTAACGAATAGTTTTGCAGCAGACATAAAGAATCTTAAACCGGAGGTGAACACTACCTCTCAGTTATATAAGTTACCTCTACAACTGTGATTACTATCTTTATTGTCTTTTAAGTTATTAACACGCAACATTCACAACAAGGGTCATTCACTGGTGTTCACCTGAAGTTTCTTCTATACCTGCCGATCACCTGCGAAAACTTCATGTTGGATAAAACACATAGGAGCCACAATTGAAGAGATTCGGGTTTTTCTGTTATGCAAGTATCATTTGTCAATAAGGGATCATCTCTCGAAACCTTTTATGGCACAATTAAGTGGTTTAAAGAATATATATCGAATAAATTCATACAAAGTTTATACTTAAAATTTTCTCAAATCTACAGGAAAATACATATGAGAAACACATAATTAATGTAGCACACATCAACCAATAGAAAAAGAACAGCAGAAAATATTACAAAATGTAAGAAAGTGAGTTTTGTTCTTGTCACTGTCTAAGTGCAATTGGAATCGGACGCATTTACGACATATTCACTTGTTTTACTCCTTTTGCTTTGAAGAGGCATTGCCAGTGACTTGAAATATGAAGAAACTTTTGCTGTTGAAGTTCTGTTTCAGTCTGCCTAAGACCCTCCAACGTATTTAATATTTAATGACAAACATTATTAGCCACAATAAAGAGTTTCATTATTATTAAGTGCCAAATAACATTCTGGCTTCTCTTCAGTGTAAAGCCCCTAGTACGGATGGAACTCAGTATGTCTGAGCATACAACCGAAGGTGTCTGAGGACGTTAATCTAAATAAGAAACATACATTAAATAATTTCATTAAATATAACAGCCGATTTAGTCATACACTGATGAATAGTGCACATCATCGTTGTGTGTGACATTACAGCGCATTTCTTCTTGGTGTGTGGTGCTTCTTTATTGTTAATTATTCGAATACGTCATGGTAGAAAAAAAAGGAAAGAGTTCATACTATCGAACAATTACAGCCCAGCCTAACCCCAAAGAGTATTTTTAAAATTTTCCAGAGGAAGCTCTCCATTGCTAGTTCTACTGGTTAGTGTCAGTAGTAAGCAATGGATGGGCCACAGATCTTACTGATGCAGCGTAAAACATTCTGACTCAATGGAATAAGCAGATCGCAGACTCTGAGAGAGATACCGGAAAAACAAGTATTACATTCTGTATTATTACTACTAATAATTTTTAGGAATTTTATTTATTCACGCAAACAAGCCTTATACCCAAAAGCACCAAGCACCAGACACATATATACGTAGTAAAACAGTTCATGATTTGAAGTGCCCTCGGTGAACACAATCACTGTAAAGAAACAGCAGCTACAACGGAATAGATGTAAGGCAAAATTTAGGCATGTAGATTAAAAACTGCAAATGAAACGTGTTGGCTGATAAAAACCAACGTGTAAACACTTCATCGCCTAAAATAACAGAATCTATCGAAAGACCTCCTACATTTTTCAAAGAAACTGATACCCAAAATCCGTGGAAGAAAAACCAGAAATCCAGAAATCCAGTTAAAAATGTTCCTGCATAAAGGAAATTCCACAATTGTGGCCCAGGTTTAAATCTTGCAACGCTGCAAATATGTTAAATATTGATATTAGTATTAGAGGCCTTGAGAAACACTTGATATCGCTAAAACTGACCAGAGCTCCAGATTCCGATGAAATCATTGTGAGATTCTGTACAGCATTTGCAGCAAAATTTGTACTTTTTCTTTTGTTAAAGCCATACTTCTGTGACAACCTCCAATTCGTTTTTCTGTACCCCCCACTGCAAGATGAGGTGTGATAATGGGTGTCTGTAAGCGCCTATTCCCTTAGCTTCACTGGTGTTAACATTTGTGGTCCCACAAGACTACTGCTTATGTGTACTGTATTTATTACTTTCTCAAACAGCGCTGCGCTCTACTTGCCACCTCTCAATGTGTTGTTCTAGTAATTGTATCAATGCTACCCTTCTGCTTAATCCCAGCACCACTAAGCTCGGATCTATCAGATGGATATCTAGGAGGGGGGGTGGGTTGCCCTCACATTCCTTTCACTTTTTTCTTTTGTTTGCTTGTTTCTTTAGTTTTGCTTGTTTAATGAACTAGGAATTTCTTTATTAGGTTCCAACACACTTCCCTTACCTATAAGGAACATTATAACATATACTAATACAATAAATAAAGTAATCAATATGGGATGTATTATTATATTTTTATCATGAACCTAACACTCTCATACACATCTGACTTATATTAAGAAATCATAAAAGAACATACAATAGCAAACCACAAATAAGAAAACAGATAATCAAAGTCAGAAATTACAATTGAGTTTTTCGATCCTACTCACTTTCACTATCAATTTCACAACCTTTGCAGATGATTGTTTTAGCAGAATGAATGGAACACACATACTTCAAACACTGGCAACAAACTATACACACTTTTGTCATCTTATCTGTTCCCTTTTTAAAGTTTTTACTCTTCAAATAGATGTGACATTTTCCTCTTGAATGAAATTGAAACAATTGAACAGTAGTAGTAATGCGGGGCAGCATTTTCCCTAGAGCACTTCCACTGCATAGATGATTTGCTTTTGTAAACCTATGATATTCTTTACTCTCTTTTCCACAGCTGGCCTAACGAGCTGTTGACCTATTTCTAGCAGATACAGCCTTCTTGCATTAAGCTTCTTCTTATTCCAGTTTGGGTTGTTTATCATGAAAGTTGTTCCAGCATTGAGATAGGCAATATCTATCAAGGTGAAAAAGAGAGATAATGGCCACCTTCTCGTCCCTTGTTTTACTGTATGATGTCACGTCATTTGATCAATGCTGTCTATGCCCCCTTTGGTTTCATTGTAGTAGAGATCGATGTTTATATTTTTTGTCTCTGTCGACTCATGCACCTTGTTATCAGTGTGTTGTGTGGAAAGAAGTAGGAGATTCGTAGTAGGCTTCTCTTTGGAGATGTACGAAACCAAGGTAACTGATGTGTTGCCTGTTTTCGGATCTGTGAATAAGAACTTAAAGGAAAATAGCTCTCGACCCTTCGTCTTCTTTAGGTGTTCTGGTTTCTGTTTTCTCTTACTCTTCAGTGTTCCCAGGAAAGTTAACTTGTGATCTTTGCAAAGCTCCTCGGTTAGGTCTATGGATGTATAACAACGATCTGTTATATTTCTTCCACTTCCTGCCAGTGGATTCTCTAGGCGTGTAACATCTGACTTTACACTCCGTTCCTCGGCAGGTTGTTCATCCTTCCCTCCATAGACCTCCATTTTTCGAACATACCGGGTGTGTGAATATGATAACATTCTAATCAATGTGCCACACTTCCCATGCTTGTCTGTCATAAATACCGGAAAGGGACATCTTCCTCGAGATAGCGAGAGCATTTCATCGATCGTTAGATCTGCGCTTGGTATGTAGTATTTCACAAACATTTCGTCAATTTTGTCGAAAACCTCACGAAGGGGACAGAACTTATCCTGCTCTTGGCTTTCGGTTCTTGTTTCTAACATCAAATCTAATCCGACTTACTGTAGCTATGTAGATATTCTATCTCTGTATTTTCCCCGTAAGTCCTCAAGAGGCAGCCTAGTGTCGTTATTGGTGCTCATCAATATCAACATACTAATGAAGGTGTACATTTCTTCTATGGTTGTAAGTTTTAAGTTCTTATTACGAGCTTCTTGGTTTGTGTAGTCCACGATAATCTTCATGGGTTAGGGAGTTATAAACTTTTATAAAGATTCTGACAGACTAGAGGTCAAGCCTTCATGAGTCAAAAGTTCTCGAAAATTCACTTTTTTTTTACTGATCTGCGTACTTACCTTTCAGGCGCAGTAATACATTCCCTACCGCTTTTTGCTGTAACAATGGTTCCGGTGCTGGAAGCAGCTGCATGCTGTTCATCCTGGGATGAACTCGTGAACTTGTCTCATTTTCAATTGCTGTGTCACTATCGTATGTCACGACTGTGTCATCTTCTTATGGATCACTTTCAGCACCTTCACGTGCTTCATTTATTATAGTTGACACCTCTTCATCTACGAGATACCTCTTATACGAGACATTTTATTAGAACTGCGAGTAACAACACAGGAGATTTATTTCAAAACTACAATGGGAACACAGTACAGCGGTACCAACAGTTAGAATCCTCATTTGTTTCTGCCATATTGAGAAATATTTTAATGAGAAAAGGTGTCTCACCGATGTCTAAGAGGGAGCAATAACTGCCTACACTTAAATTAAATGTGATAGGCAGATTTAAGTAATTCACAAAAATTACAAAACCATTACAGCACATACTCTAGATATTTTTCTACAACTACCTAAATTATTGCTTCTTTACTCTAACAAATAGATATATTACACAAAGAAGACAAATACTTCGGGCAATTTTTGCCCCCAATTAGTGGTGCTAGGGTTAATGTGTCCACATTTCCGTACTTCTTCCCTGGTTTGTGGATTTCTTCATACTGAAAATTCACTCAGTTTTAATGCCGGTGTCATACATGTACTGGGTGAGTCCTCCAAACCTATTAACCACATCAAAGCAGTGTGATCAGTCACTACTTTAATGTATCTAATTAAAATACATTACTCTAAACAGCAGGCTAAGTATCTCCATCTCTTTAGTAGAATAAGCTCTTTCAGCTCTGTTTTTTGTCTTCATTGACATCCAGCCTCGAAACGCACCTGAGAGCATGGTTCTATGCACTGCATGACAGAATCAATTCCTTCTGAAATTTTGGGGCTACCAACGCTGGACTCGACGTCAAGACTTTTCTAGCTCATCAAATGCTTTCTGACACTCTTCAGAGCAGACAAATTTGATACCGCTTCTAAGCAATTGCATAAGAGATCTTGCTATATCTTGCTACATCTGTGAACCTTATCACAAATTTCCAAACATAATCCATAAGGCCCAAGAGGGACTCTAGTTCTTTGCTCGTCGCTGGTGATGGAGAATCTCACACAACCAGTATCAGTCTCTGACTGTTCCTTACAACATCCTTACTAATTACATGTCCCAACTAATCCACTATTTCCTCGGTGTGAAATGTATACTCCGCAGTCTCCTCTACACTTCTCTGCCCCTGACTAAGTTCCCACATTCCTCTTGAAAAACCAACTACGTCATCAAAATACACTAGACATTGACAAGCATTTAATGCCTTCAATACACTCGCTGTAACAATAGGTGAAATGTTCCTGGTGCACTCTTCTATGCTTATAATGTCCCGAATGTAACGATAAATTTCTCCTGGAATCAACTTCCAACTCATAGTACATACCACTCAAATCCATCATCAAGAATTCCGTCACTGCCCAACATAATCAACCGCTCCCATGACGTGTGGAATCAGGTAAGCATCTGAGATCCCCTTAGTGTTCTAATGACGACAGTCGCAGCAAAATCTATGCCACTTCAAATCTCTGTAAATATCTTGGCTACGATTACAATTCTTGTCCCGTCGACCACCGATTTCTTCTATTATCTAATTGGCTAAATCCTGATTAATAAATTCTTCTGAAGATCACTCCAGGTATTGTGATTCTTTTTTTTAGTCGTCAGTCTTCTGACTGGTTTGATGCAGCTAGCCATGAATTCCGCTTTTGTGCCAACCTCTCCATCTCAGACTTGCACTTGCGACCTATTTCCTCCGTTATCTTCTAGTTGTATGCCTATCTCTGTCTTCATCTACAGCTTTTGCCCTCTATAGCTCCTTCTAGAATCATGAAAGTCATTCCCTGATGTCTTAACAGGTGTCCTATGATCCATTCCCTTCTCCTTATCAGTGTTTTCCACATGTTCCTTTCCTCGCTGATTCTGCACAGGACTTCCTCATTCTCTACCTTATCAGTACACTAAATTTTTGCAATTCGTCTGTAGCACCACATCTCAAATGCTTCTGTTTTGTTCTGTTCTGGTTTTACCCTCAGTTCATGTTTCACTACCACATAATGCAGTGCTCCAAACGTACTATCTCTGAACTTTCTTCCTCAAATTAGGGTTTATGGTCAATGCTAGCAGACTTCTCTACGCCAGGAATGCCCTTTTTGCCAGTTCTAGTCTGCTTTTGATGTACTCCTCGCTCCGTCTTTCGTAGGTTAGTTTGCTGCCTGGATAGCAGAATTCCTTAACTTCATCTACTTCGTGACCATCGATGCTGATATTAAGTTCCTCGCAGTTCTCATTTCTGCTACTTTTCATCAATTTCGTCTTTCTTTGATCTACTGTTCTCATTAGACGGTTCACTCCATTTAGCAGATCATGTTATTCTTCTTCACTGTCACTCAGGATAGCAACGTCATCACCGAATCTTATCACTGATATCCATCTACCTTGAATTTTAATCCCACTCCTTAACCTTTCTTTTATATCCATCATTGCTTCTTCTATGTACAGAATGAACAGCAGGGGTGAAAGTTTACATCACAGTCTTACACCCTTTTTAATCTCTGTCATCCATTCCTACCATTTCCTCTTGGCCCTTGTACATATTGTATATTATCCGTCTCTCCCTATAGCTTACCCATGTTTTTCTTAGAATTTCGAACATCTTGCTCCATTTTACATTGTCGAACGCTTTCTCCAGATCATCAAGTAGTACGAACTTGTCAAGATTTTTTTTTTCAGCCTATCTTCCATAATCAACCGCAACGCCCCAATTACCTCTCTAGGTCCTTTACCTTTCCTAAAGCCAAAGTCAATTTTCATTTCTATTCTCGTCAGCAACTTGGATGTATTAGCTGTTAAGCTGATTATGCGATAAATCTCGCACTTGTCAAATTTTTTAGTCTTCGGAATTTTGTGGATGATATTTTCCCGAAAGTCAAATGGTATCTCGCCAGACTTATACGTTATACACACCAACGTCAATAGTCCTTTCGTTGCCACTTCCACAAATGTATTAGAAATTCTTATGGAATGTTTTCTATCCCGTTTGCTGTATTTGATCATAAGTCCTCCAAAGCCCTCTTAAATTCTGATTCCAATACTGGATCTCCTACCTTTGTAAGTAGGCTGTTTATGTTTTCTTATTGGCAACATTACGTAGCGCTCTGTATGAAAATCACTGGCTGTGCTGTTTTATGTTTTCTTATTGGCAACGTTACGTAGCGCTCTGTATGAAAATCACTGGCTGTGCTGTGTGCAGTCTGTGGCTGGTTTGCATTGTTGTCTGCCATTGTAGTGTTGGGCAGTGGCAGCTGGATGTGAACAGCGCGTAGCGTTGCGCAGTTGGAGGTGAGTGGCCAGCAGTGGTGGATGTGGGGAGAGAGATGGCGGAGTTTGGAAATTTGTAAGACTGGATGTCATGAACTGTTATGTATATTATGATCTTTCAACACTATTAAGGTAAATACATTGTTTGTTCTCTACTAAAATCTTTCATTTCCTAACTATGCCTATCAGTAGTTAGTGCCTTCCGTAGTTTGAATCTTTTATTTAGCTGGCAGTAGTGGTGCTCACTGTTTTTCAGTAGTTCGAGTAAAGGAGAATTTTGGTGAGGTAAGTGATTTGTGAAAGGTATAGGTTAATGTTAATCAGGGCCATTTTTTGGAGGGAATTTTGAAAGTCAGATTGCGTTGTGCTAAAAATATTGTGTGTCAGGTTAAGCACAGTCGTATGTATAATTGTACAAAGGGGACGTTTCATATGGCGACTCTGCCAGGATACTTCACTGTAATCTTCTGATTTTTTTGTGTAGTTTGTGTAATTAGTGTAGCTTTTGTTTATTGCTAGTGCGTAATTGTAGAGAAAATCTTCTTTGTAGTTGCAGTCTTTCATTGTTGTACAGCAAAGCAGTTGTGGCGTGCATGTAGATTTGCACCAAGTATTTCGCAGCTGCGCTTGCAATTAACTACAATTTATTTTCAGTGCTATGTTAATGTGTTCTCTTATTTTTGCTCTCCAAATTGTGCTTTTCTGTATTATCGTGTGAAATATTGTGACAATAATGGCGTGTGAAAAACGTAACACAAGGCTCCAAAATAAACTGAGAAATACCACTGTGTAATGAATTAAAAGACAATCAAAGTAGTAATTTGGTAATTGTGCATAGGGAAATGGAGCGGGCGGCAAATAATGGCCTAGACAGTGAAACAATTAGTGAACAGGGGAGCATTATCGATCGATCGGTCGGCAACAGCTCGCCTCAGGAATCCGAAATGTCAGAACACAGTCTTGCAAATACTGTAGATTCAGGTTTTGTGGCCTCACCGTTTTCTCAAATAAGTCAAAAGACATTTTCTGCTCGTCAAAATGTGAATGCTGCCGGTGCAAATGCACTGCCAAAATGCATAGAGGAACAGATTCCAGACACTAATACATTATTACTGCAATTAATGCAGCAAATGAAACAAAATCAGAGACAAACACAGCAACAGTTAGATACAATGGAACAAAATCTTCAAAAGTTAGACACGATGGATGAAAATCTTCAAAAGTTAGATACAATGAAACTACACCAGAGGCAAACACAGCAACAGTTAGACGCAATGGAACAAAAGCTTCAAAAGTTAGACTCAGTGGAACATAAGCTTGAACAAACACGTGAAGATTTAACTACTGAGTTACATAACATTGAATCGAAATGTCAAAAAGTCTGCAATGACGTAAAAACACAAATTTGTGAGCATTATCAACCTATTTTTTCGCGGCATGAAAATGCATTACAGAATCACGAAGCAGCCATAAAAGAACTGCAAACTATTGTTCATGAAAATCATGAGACCTTGCAAGCTAAAATTGACTCAGTTGCATCTACCGATTCGGTTACGCAATTTGCAAAAACTTTGGAAAACTTAAAGAACACAGTAGATACTCTGAAAATTGGTTCAGAAAGACACATGGAGGAAATTAGTTCATTATCAGAGAAAGTAGTTGAACTTTCGGATCAGCTAAATAATTTATCTACGAAGGTAGATGATAATCTGAATGACACAAAACTGGTAGCCTTTAATGACACAGAAGAGTGCGAACAAATTAGGAAATTCAAACAAAATCAGAATCAAATTAATACGCAACACCAAAGAGAAATCCGGGAAGTACAAGATCAGCTGACAGAGGTAATACAAGAATTACGTATTTCAGAGGACACTCGCGCCCCAATACGGGAAGAGGGACATAGAAATACGGAACAGCCACAAAATAATAACACAGCGCATTTCGGAAATTATGAAAGAAATTGGCAAGGTGCACCGAATTTTGAAATGGAACCGCCGAAACGACGTAACAATGACCGATATGCGACTCACCGACATCATGATTTTGACTATAAGCTGTTCATTACTGCACGTAAATTCAAAACATTTAAGAATTCCGGCAACGACATTCATCCACAAGCGTGGCTCCATCAATTCTCTCATTGTTTTCCTCCCAACTGGTCATTAGAGCACAGATTAGAATTTATGTGTGGCTATTTAGAGAATGAACCAGCTGTAAGAATTCGATCGGTCATTCACGATTATCACAGTGAAGGATATTGGTCTCAAACTACACAAGACCGCGTAAAATATAGCATCATAATGATGAAACAGTTCGAACAATCTGAATTTTCCAGTCTTGTGAAATATTTTGAAGACATGTTGCACAAGAATCAGTACCTGTCAAACCCATACAGCCCCTCAGAACTCATCCGCATTTGCTTGATCAAATTACCTGAACATTTACGACATATTATTTTGGCAGGGCGTTGCAAAGACGACATTGAAGCTTTTCAGGGACTGTTACAAGAACTGGAAATTGACACTGTCAATCGGGGAACGCGAAAACAGGAGCACAACAATTACAGATCACATCCGTCACAATTCCGTGACGACAGAAATAATAACTGGACACGGCAAGGCTATTCTTACAACGCAAATCGTGAACAAAACAAACACCACCCAAATGACAACCACTGACAGAGTAACAATAGTTACAGAGAAAGATCGCATTTCCGTAGTAATGAATATGACAGAGATTACCTTAGAAACAGACAATATGGGAACCAAAACAATTATTATCAAGGGAGACAGAATAACTTCAGACGCAACAGTTCAGCGCGCAGTTACGATTCAGGAAGACATTCTCCACCACATGACCGACAAGAAAGAAATTATGAAATCTACCGACATGACGACAGACGAGATAAGCATAACGACAGACCAGAATTTCATCAGAACTGGCGCGATTCAAACAGAGCAGGACACTTTCGACAACGTGAATTTGTAGAAGCTAGGTCTCCTAATCACAATAACGACGCGCGCCAATAAAGGAACAGACAATGATTCGCACCACAGGCAGCCACCTGCGCCGGCTAGCTCAGAGAAAAATAACACAGACGCTAACCTTGACAAAAGATTTAGCATTCCTGACCGACGTATAAAACATGACAATTGCTTTTCAGTTGAAAGTCTGCGTACTAGGAAGAGTAAAGGTTTACACCACATTTCACATGTAAAACCGTTTATTGAATATTAATCTGCTGTTTAACTTAGTATTTGCCATAAAACTTTTCACTTCACATTTCTAGTATGCTTTGTCAGACTTAGAAACTGTTAACATGCAACATTTTGGTTTACTTGAAAATACATTCTGGATTTAAAGTACTTTCTGTGTGATACCAGTCGACACAGTGGTTAGTTTATGTGACAACTACACGGTTTTATCACGACGCTACTAATGAGTGACAATTTGCAATGTTGCTTTTGCGGTGTGTCTGTTTTACATCTGCACAGTTTTTCTGCATTATTTTGGAAAGTAAAACATGTTTTAATAGTATCTTTTGTGGTATAGCAACAATGAGACAGCCTTTTTCGTGGCACAACAATACGTTACTGTACAGTACTTTCGTCATCACGCCAATAAGCATAATAACTACGATATCTATACACAAAGCATTTCACTTTTGTTTATCATGAGGTAAGTACATTGGCTTCTCCAGAACTTAGCTTTCGGAGGACGATAACTACGACACTTCCACAGAGATTATCTTACAGCAAGATGCACATTTAGCGCTACAGGACACGTGTTTAAGTGATTAATTTTGTACTTAAATCATTTATTTTTAAAGATATTTGAAGTACAATGATACAAAGGTTTTCCGTGATACATTTCATTCCATTGCAGTAATCTGTAACACCTGAGGGTATAATTACATTAATCCTCAGGGGGGTACACGCTTACTTTGTGTACCATGTGTTTGGCGAGCACAAGGAGTCCTAGCTAATATGGTATTTGCTTATACAACTTTACACATCGGTACCATATTTCTCCAACACAGAATTACACAGCTATCTAATCATTTAACTGAGAGATAAACTTTTTTTACTACATCAGTGACACATGTTTACGCAATTACACAGTTGGGTAACTTCACACTTACGAAATTGTATTTTGTCTGTACTGTGTGAACTGTTCATATTTTTTCAGACCCATTGTGATATTATGAGAGCTTTGAATGATATATTTGTTATGGGATCACGATTTTTAAAGTACGTTTGAGGCAGATGACACTTTTGACATGAGCAGAGAATTTTTCTTAGGTTTTTAAATTATTGGAGGAAGCTACGACGATTTTGAGAGTTGACTGAAGTGTTATGATGTTATTATTACGATGACTATGTGTATTATGCTGTTGCGGTATGTTTATGATCAATAAGCAGATGCTATATGAGTTATTTGAGGATGCTACGTATCTGTTATGATGAAATATTGAAGAAGTGCCGACGAATAAGGTAAGGAATAATGAGTAGTGGTAAGGGACTCTGGTTCGTGAAACAGGTTGTTGGAAACCAAGAATCGTACTTTAAGAGTTATGAAATGTATGTAAATGCGTGAATGTATTACAATGCCAACGAAAATTTTTTGGACTCTGTTATATCAATAGGATTTTGTTTCTACACACTTGTAACGCAAATTCTTGACCTGTGAAATATTTTTATATGAGACTGTCACTGTAGCGGAAACTGCTGTCGTAAATATTTCCGTAAGAAAGTTAAGTGACCACCTGCACGTAATGCGTCGTGGGCACCCAGATGGGCGACAGTGGCCTGGAAAGAAGTCATTAGTGAGTGCCTTTCAGAGGCAGAGGTCAAAAAAGAAAAAAAGGCCATTATCCTCGCTATTGACATTCCTTTGTAGAAAGCATCGCAAAAAACGACACGGTCGAACTTGAAAACGTATGATTATACTGTGGAGCTCTTAATTTATGATATTTACTAAAATGCCTAATGAAACGATGAGAAACATTTCACAGCTATTGTCTTGCTAATTGAGAGAAATGCCATATGGCTTGCTTTGTGTATTTATTTACTCATTTTGTTTAATATCTAGTTTCTAGTTGCACTGCAGCATTGATTAAAATAAAAATTTATAGATGTACTAATATAAATATTTTCTGTCTACAGATCGAGTAAATAATAATTTTTTTCAAAAAAATGAGGGAGCACAAAAAGACATTTACCTTCACAGGAACTGCATTCACGATTTTCTTTTCAAGTACTTGGTAATTTATTTTGTAGAATAAGTTGTGGTGCACCACTTTAATGACATAGATATTAAGATGTGAATAGACATTTCCCTTATCAGCATTGTTGTCTTTACTGTAATATTTTACTGCTTGAGCTCTGTCCTGTTTAGATTTAATTTATTGCATTTGCTTCTGCTGTTTTCCAGGCATAGTGCTACTAAATTTCACTTTGTATTATTCTTTTAAGCCAGTTTTACTACTGATTTATTTTTCTTGTTTGCTGCTCATTGTCTTATATTAGTTGTAATATTGCTGCTTGCATTGACAATTTCCATTTTTTTTCATTGCTGTTTGTATTAATTGTTTTGTGCTGCTGCATTGCCTCGTCCCTTAGTTTAGCATCTGGGCTCAGTAGATTTAAGTTAGCTTAAGAGGGGGTAGACTATAAGAGAATGAGTTGCGATGAATTTGAAGATATGCACTGAGAGGCTATACGAGAAAAGAACAGAAAGCAGGTATAGATAGGACTTTTGGAAATAATGAAGAACGAAGGGAGATCTCTGAGAAGTAAAGAAAGTTTTGTTTGCAAAATACTGCAGTAAAACAAACCCTGTCCTTTCCTTGTGTTATCCCACTATGTGTTTGTGTACCCTTGTGTATTTATGTTCTTCCTGTCTTTATATGTTTATCTGATAAGACTTATGTTGTAGAATTTTTCTAATCCTCAGCTACATGAACTATGATGAGGAATACTGTTATCCTCAAATATAATTTGCATTAATAATATGTTATTTTCTTTGTAAAGATGTTTAGACATTATTTATTCTGTTTTGTTTTAATGCTCACGTGTGCAGTTGATGTTTCGAAAGTTATTCAGACCTTTTATGTATGTACTTATGTCATAATTCCTGTAACACTGATGTATATGTTATTTCGATTCTTTTGTAAAGCCCATATTACTAAAAATGTTATCTGTACTATTATGTTCTTTAATGATGTATTTTGTACCTTTGTAATTGTATTTTCATGTTGTAAATTTATAATTGTATAGACACCAGTTCTTCAAATTAAGTTACATTTCACTGCACACGTTTCTGTTGGTCATAGTATATGGACAATATGTGAGAAGTAAGGACTGATAGTGTTTGCACATGTGTTAATAATTCAGCAAGCGACTGGATAACAGCATTGCTGGTTCTAAGGACATTTCAAAAAAAATTTTCTGTGCGTGCCCAAGTGGTGGTTATATAGACTTGCTATATTCTCCGCAAGAATCTTCGAAGGTGATTGTGCACCTGCACAGTCACAACGGATGGCTGCTAGCCATCTCTACAAGGACTACAGTGGGTCTGCATCTTTGATGGCCCACCAATACCATTATTTCTACAAGGACTACAGTGGGTCTGCACCTCTGGTGGCCCACCAATACCATACTCTCTACCAGGACTACAGTGGGTCTACTCTGTGATGACCTACCTACCAATATTCTTCAAAACGTCGAATGACTCTGCTGTGGGTTTGCTCTGTTGTGGCCCATTACCTGTCAGCATGTCAAGAGTCAGCATTGTCTTTCTGTTCGAAGGACAACACTACTTCTTCAAGACTGCATGGAAATCCACTACTTCCGTGTGCATTTTCTTTTACTGCTCAGACGTTGAGAAAAACACTGCAATTTTACTGTGATGAACAATCTGGATTGTCTTTATGGACTGTGAGAAAAGTTTAGCATTTGACGAACATTGTATCAATAAGTGTGTGCATTTGATTTCATTGTTATTGTAATTATGGAAAATTTTATCAAATCATTATTTGCCACTGCCCAAAACAATTTGTAAAATTTTTTGTGGGGAGCATGGGGGCTATGTAAGTAGGCTGTTTATGTTTTCTTATTGACATCGTTACGTAGCGCTCTGTATGAAAATCACTGGCTGTACTGTTTTATGTTTTCTTATTGGCAACGTTACGTAGCGCTCTGTATGAAAATCACTGGCTGTGCTGTGTGCAGTCTGTGGCTAGTTTGCATTGTTGTCTGCCATTGTAGTGTTGGGCAGCGGCAGCTGGATGTGAACAGCGCGTAGCGTTGCGCAGTTGGAGGTGAGCCGCCAGCAGTGGTGGATGTGGGGAGAGAGATGGCGGAGTTTGGAAATTTGTAAGACTGGATGTCATGAACTGTTATGTATATTATGATCTTTCAACACTATTAAGGTAAATACATTGTTTGTTCTCTAATAAAATATTTCATTTCCTAACTATGCCTAGCAGTAGTTAGTGCCTTCCGTAGTTTGAATCTTTTATTTAGCTGGCAGTAGTGGCGCTCACTGTTTTTCAGTAGTTCGAGTTACGAAGATTTTTGGTGAGGTAAGTGATTTGTGAAAGGTATAGGTTAATGTTAGTCAGGGCCATTCTTTTGTAGGGATTTTTGAAAGTCAGATTGCGTTGCGCTAAAAATATTGTGTGTCAGGTTAAGCACAGTCGTATGTATAATTGTACAAAGGGGACGTTTCACCTTTTGTAAATGGAATCCTGATTCTTCTTCTATCACTTTAGACAAATCTTCTCCCTCATAGAGGTCTTCAATGCAATATTTCTACCTATCCGCTCTCTCCTCTGCGTTTAACAGTGGAATTCCCGTTGCACTCTTAATGTTACCACCCTTACTTTTAATATTACCAAAGGTTTTTTTTACTTTTTCTTTTTCAATTTCTTCACGTTCTTCATGTTGCCATTTCGTCGTATCTTGCCTGCACTTCCTGTTTACATAAGTCGTCAGCGACTTGTATTCCTGAATTCGCCGAACTATGGAAAACGAAATACTGAAACCCCAACAGCAGTTATTCCACATACACTCTCTCTCTGTTTCTCTCAAATGCTCAATCTTCTCATGCACTGCAGTCTTTGTTAATCTATTGCCGAAAATGTTTGTGCCTGTTCATAAAACATATCTTCACTGCAGCAGTCTTCTTCTTCTATCCTGCAACAACTTAACCCACTTTAGCGCCAAAATAATTCACACTGACAGATTTTATACTGATTCGGACCTTTCCTTTACAGATGAAACATTTCGTCTCACGAAACAACGCGCCACATCTAATAAGCGGTCCCACTACTCACAATATACTAACTATTAAGTCAAACTCCACAGTCCCCTACAGCGACTTCCTGTTGCCAATCGATACACAGTCATGTGAATTAAGACTTCATGTCATTGCTTACAGTTAAACAGAATTGTCAACTATGATAGACACTACTGGCGACTGATCAACCTTGACATCTCCCCCTAATGAGAATGTATTCCCATTATACAGGGTGTTACAAAAAGGTACGGCCAAACTTTCAGGAAACATTCCTCACACACAAACAAAGAAAATATGTTATGTGGACATGTGTCCGGAAGCGCTTACTTTCCGTGTTAGAGCTCATTTTATTACTTCTGTTCAAATCACATTAATCATGGAATGGAAACACACAGCAACGAACGTACCAGCGTGACTAAAAACACTTTGTTACAGGAAATGTTCAAAATATCCTCCGTTAGCGAGGATACATGCATCCACCCTCCGTCGCATGGAATCCCTGATGCGCTGATGCAGCCCTGGAGAATGGCGTATTGCATCACAGCCGTCCACAATACGAGCACGAAGAGTCGCCACATTTGGTACCGGCGTTGCGTAGACAAGAGCTTTTAAATGTCCCCATAAATAAAAGTCAAGAGGGTTGAGGTCAGGAGAGCGTGGAGGCCATGGAACTGGTCCACCTCTACCAATCCATCGGTCATCGAATCTGTTGTTGGGAAGCATACGAACACTTCGACTGAAATGTGCAGGAGCTCCATCGAGCATGAACCACATGTTGTGTCGTACTTGTAAACGCACATGTTCTAGCAGCACAGGTAGAGTATCCCGTATGAAATCATGGCGGTTAATCAAGGAAGTACAGTACATACTGACGAAACTAAAATGAGCTCTAACACGGAAATTAAGCGTTTCCGGACACATGTCCACATAACATCTTTTCTTTATTTGTGTGTGAGGAATGTTTCCTGAAAGTTTGGCCGTACCTTTTTGTAACACCCTGCATATCTTGATGCTGATCCAGAAATTCTAACCCTAGGATCATGCTGTAGCCTTCACTTACATGAGACGCTATTTATACAAACTGCCTAAATTTGGTTGTCTCCTATTGAAACTTAGGATTGCCGCCCTCAGTGGCCATATACCGTTATCCCCCTCTCCACGCAAATCATAACATGGCTTGTTCCAATGTCTATTACCTACTAAATCTTTTGAAGACACTGACACATGCATTCCTGTGTACAATTGAAACTTGTACCTTAGTGCATGTAATATACCCACTGTGGCACGTTCTGCCTCTGCATTCGTATCTCATACTTTCACTTTTACTGTGAACGCCTATCGGTGGTTCTGAGGTTTCCTTTTCAGTTAAACAGTTTCTTATTGGCACCCTGACAACCACTATTGGTATTCCCATAATACTGCTGCTGGCTCGTATAAACTATATTCACTCGAGGCTGGGAGAACTGACTACACACATGACCCAAATGCCCATAGTTCAAACATTTTACGTTAGCCATAAGTACATCTCGTCTCTATCTCATTCCTGTTGCTGCATCAGATTCTTCAAATTACATTGGGAACCTCACTGCTGCATGAAGATCCTTAAGTGCAACAGAGTACACCTTCCTAGATATTTTCGGCGTCAGACTATTTGGCAGCGCACGTCGCGCCCTTGGCTTGGCTCCTTTAACATCATGATCACCTTATCACCACTCTCCATTAATATGTACGTACGTACATTAATTTTCCTGATTCTGACTGAACAATCCGTTGTGACTTCAGTAGATCTGTTAGTAACAATACTTTGCTGCTCATGGAAAAGATGCACTCTTTCCTGCTTCTTGCACCTTGGCAATAATCCTTGTATTAGCTGTTCCAAAGTTTCTGCCCTGTTTAGGGTTTCATTGTGTTGTACGAAGGACTTTGCTTCTCCGGAGAGGCGTAACCTCGCTACATGCAACAACTGCTTGTCCAACCAAACCCCTGTCTCAACAGATGAAAAACGATAACACATCCTTAGGTGCCGTACAAGGAAACTGAGTAACACGGTTCGCAGTAGCTGTATCTAATTCTAGACACTATGTTCTTATTAAACCCAACTCCTTATTTCTCGCTGTCAGCTCATCATTCACAATTGTAGTTTCTGATCCAAATCGAGCTACTTCAGTAAATATTGATTGTACAGCAACCAGTCTGGAGACACCTTACGTGGCTGATTCCGCCATTTCGTTATCATTGCTCATATTTTATAAACGCAGTAACAAAAATAAAAGAAAAATCGTTAGTCGACAACACTACAGTACCTATTCTTTTTAGTTAATCATGAACTACACGGATTGTCTGGATTGTAAAGCACTTTTACTGAGACATGACATGTGATACAGACCACTGCCACAGACTCAGCACATTGAGAACAATGCCCAACAAAATTCCACTGTGAATATCCCACAGATTCTGGACCCTGATCTGGGATACATGCAACAGTTCTTCCAGATTCACATAAGTAACATTGAGGTTGAGATGGCCCTTAATTCTTGACACGAAGTCAGCCACATAACACAAACAACAACTTCACTGACCCCACAAGGAAGTTACTGTAGGCTGGCGCTCGGACGTTGTACTGCTAGGGGTAGCTAACCTCAGCTGTCCTGTGCTGATGACGTAAGTTCTACTGACACCACTTTGTACTGTCCAGCTAGCTGAGAGTGGCACTGAGTGGTGGGCCACTTGGGCCAGTGACCGACTGGTAATTGGGAAGACACTTTATTGCTTTTAATTAAAACATTTCCACTCTTCAGTGAGTGACGGACACGCCCCACTCTGGCATAGGTGGCTAATGACGACCAAAAGGTAGCTACCCACAACCCAAATGGACAGTTCTTGCAGTCAGCGGGCAGCCAGGCTGACGTCAGACTGGGGAAGCGAGCCAGTGGCCATGAGTAAGTCAAGCCTCTGACCTCAAAAGCAAGCTCCATCTTCTTGTTGCGTCGGCCCTCTAATGTCGAAGGTCCATACCTAGCCGACACAGGCGTGGCTAGTGTCTTCCACAGTGAACACGGAAGACTCTCGTGTAGTGGGAGCGACATGTTGCTTCCTGTCAGAACCAGGTCTGCTGTGCTGTAGCAACAAGTCTACCTGGGTGGATTTACAAGGGCACTGTCAAGTCCGACAAGTCTAAACCTGCCCCGAAAATTTTATACTGGAAAAATACACCGAAACAAACACTGTGTCAGAAATTTAGCTGCAAAGAAACATGGCAAATATTTTTTAAAAATGTTTGAAATTTGACAAATTCGGATTTCGCCAAGCGGCTGGATAAATGTATTCCCCAGTTGCATCTGCAGCAGACACTACATGCGATGAAGGCAGATTAACTTGGTTGAGGGCGCAACGGTAAACAGATAACATTGAACAATTCGATCGTAATATGTAAAGCAAAATTCAGTTTCTGTTGGTAGTCTCTCAGACATAATTGTTAACAGTTACTATTGCAATCCACTCAATATCCATATTAATTAGCAGTTATCTTTGCGGTATCACTAAGTGCTACCAAGGGAGATAAAACTGAATTCATTTTCTTTGGGATTTTTTGTTTAATACTTGCTAATAGCGTCTTTCTGAGTGCAAGTTCCAGAGTATCACAGTGATGTGGAACCTAATTAATGCTTTCAACCTTACAAATATGACACATGAAGAAAGTGGTATGCAATGGAAATAACTTCTTTCTTCTAAAGACTTACGTTTTTGTTATTTATCACTTAATCTCTTGGTCACTTATTCGTATGATGTCGACATTTCGTTAGCAGTAGTAGACACTTAAGTGGAGACAGAAGTAAGTCGGTCGATTACGTGAATTGTAGATCCAACGATGACTGTTGAGCTAAATAAAGTCCAAAAACAAAACCAGAGTACCTTCCAAGCCCAAAGAAAAATTGTACAGTAACAATTTTCAGTGAGGAAGAATAAGCTATAAATTTTTCGTTAAACGAAGGAGAGAGAAAAAGCCTATACATAAGCTTTGTGGAAAGTTGTTTTCGTTCTGTATTTCTTGTGTTACCCAAGGTTTCTTCGTAGTTACCTTCCTTGTACCTACTGTACCTACGTTTTCCCACCAAATTCTGTGATTTCCCTTTTCAGAGAAGTCAATTCCTCTTCAACTGAAAGGCCTGCTCAGCTATTCCTTATCGCAGTATCTATAGCCTCAGAGAACTTCAAGTGTATCTTCTCATTCCTTAGTACTTGTGTATCCCAATTCTTTCCTCATTGGTTCTTCCCGACTAGTCTCTTGAGCTTTAGCCTACTCTTTATCATTACTAGATTGTGGTCTGAGTCTATATCCCCACCTGGGTGCGCTTCGCAGTCCAATAAATAATTTCAGAATCTCCGCTTGATCGTGATGTAACCTAACTGATATCTTCCTGTATCTTCCAGCCTTTCCCAAGTATATTTCCACCTCTTGTGATTCTTGAAGAGAGTATTCGCTATTACCATCTAAAATTTATTGCAGAACTCAATTAGTCTTTCTCTTACCTCACTGCCAAGCCCATAGTCTCCTCTAACCCTTTCTTCTACTCCTTCACCTACAACCACTTTCCATTCCAGCCTGCTTCCTGATTTGTATATCCCTTTAAGTACTTAATTACCTGTTCAGTATTTTCATATACTTTCTCTGTCTCTTCGTCTCCCGCTTGAGACCATATACGAATTGGATAACGCATGCTGGGTGCACAGCATAGGATGCAGGACATGGACCGTTTCTTCCTCAATCCCAATTTTGCCTAGGGAAACCTAGAAGTTTCTGTTTTCTGAAAGCATTAATTTTTCAGGTGGTATAAGTAAAATGCTTGTTTTCTTCAACCAAGAGACATATTCGTTTTTATGACAACCACAAAAGAATAAACAAAGTACTGTTTCACTGTTAGTAAAATATACATTATTCAACAATTATCATAAGAATTGTGCTACAGGAACCATTATAAAACGTTTCGTGTCTACAAATTGAAGTCGCGATAGATAGATGTCGTCCGTAATGTAATACCATACACACCTGTAATACCATACACACCTGCAACAGTTTTGCTGTCTTTACGATCTGCAAGTTATACAAATAATTCCAGAATGATATTATCGCTCTGCAGCGGAGTGTGCGCTGATTTGAAACTTCCTGGCAGATTAAAACTGTGTGCCGGATGGAGACTCAAACTCGGGACCTAGGCAAAGGTCCCAAGTTCGAGTCTCGGTCCGGCACACAGTTTTAATCTGCCAGGAAGTTTCATATCAGCGCACACTCCGCTGCAGAGTGAAAATCTCATTCTGAAAACATCCCCCAGGCTGTGGCTAAGCCATGTCACCGCAATATCCTTTCTTTCAGGAGTGATAGTTCTGCAAGGTTCGCAGGTGAGCTTCTGTAAAGTTTGGAAGGTAGGAGGCGAGGTACTGGCTGTGAGGACGGGGCGTGAGACGTGCTTGGGTAGCTCAGTTGGTAGAGCACTTGCCCGCTGAAGGCAAAGGTCCCGAGTTCGAGTCTCGGTGCGGCACACAGTTTTATACAAATAATTAATGGTTTGAGGTTTGTGCCGAAAATTCGCGTGTGGGCCCTTTGGACTTTGCGCTACGTGGCACTACGGTCTCTTAGCACAGCTTCATCTGTTTATTCACCGATACGCGCTTAGCAAGAAGGACTGTGCGGCTTAGCATTTAAAATCTTGGCATAGCATTTCTTTCGGTGCATTTTAGCTATGTGAAGAATTTCAGGGTAGGTCTCGACATGTCGGACTGCACAGTTTCCATGTCAGTGGAAGAGGCTGCTGCCCCTTTTCAACACATGGGTGCAGCTAGCGGCGCCCATGCGTCTCTTCCTCTAGCGTATCCCTGGCTTCATAGTGGTACTTCTGGCCTCCGAATGTGTCTGTCCCTGAATTCACAGTTACTTACACTGTGCTGTAATGCATCTCTTGCTCCATTGCTCGGATCCCGGTGGCATGATTATAATATTTCTAGCTCCGGTATGGGGACCCTGCCTACATCTGCATCCACATCTGCATACATACTCCGCAAGCCACAGTATGAGTCGTGGCGAACGGTAGCCTGTACCAGTGCTACTCATTCCGTTTTCTGTTCCACTCGCAAAAGAGCGAGGAAAAAACGACTATTTATATGCCTCTGTACAAACTCTAATATGTCTGATGTTATCTTCATGGCCATTACACGAAAGGCACATTGGCGGTAATAGAACCTTTTTGCAGTCAGCCTCCAATGCCGATTCTCAAAATTTTCTCAGTAGTGCTCCTGGAAAAGAAGGTCACCTTCCCTCCAGTGTTTCTTATTTTGAGTTCCCGAAGCATGTCACTACTTGCGATCTGTTCGAACCAACCAGTAACATATCTATCAGCTCGCCCTGAACTGCTTCGATGTCTTCCTTTAATCCGACATGACATGCATCCTAAACACCGGAACACTATTCAACTAGTGTCCTATATACACCCCCCTTTACTGATGAAAGGCTAATGGCCTCACAGCAGTGTTAACACCCGTTCCCGTCAAATCATCGAAGTTAAGCGCTGCCGGGGTGGGAAGGCGAGCCAGGACAATTAGAAGATGCAACAAGTCCACTAAAGAGACAGCTTACACTACATTCGTTCGTCCTCTGTTCGAATATTGCTGCGCGGTGTGGGATCCTTACAAGGTGGGATTGACGAAGGACATCGATAGGATGCAAAAAAGGGCAGCTCGTTTCGTATTATCACGTAATAGGGAAGAGAGTGTGGCAGATATGATACGCTAGTTGGGATGGAAGTCATTAAAGCAAAGACGTTTTTCGTCGCGGCGAGATCTATTTACGAAATTTCAGTCACCAACTTTCTCTTCCGAATGTGAAAATATTTTTTTGAGCCCATTCTTCATAGGTAGGAATGATCATCAAAATAAAATAAATCAGAGCTCGAACAGAAAGGTTTAGGTGTTCGTTTTTCCCGCGCGCTGTTCGGGAGTGGAATGGTAGAGAGATAGTATGATTGTGGTTCGATGAACCACATGGAATGGAAACACACAGCAACGAACGTACCAGCGTGACTAAAAACACTTTGTTACAGGAAATGTTCAAAATATCCTCCGTTAGCGAGGATACATGCATCCACCCTCCGTCGCATGGAATCCCTGATGCGCTGATGCAGCCCTGGAGAATGGCGTATTGCATCACAGCCGTCCACAATACGAGCACGAAGAGTCGCCACATTTGGTACCGGCGTTGCGTAGACAAGAGCTTTTAAATGTCCCCATAAATAAAAGTCAAGAGGGTTGAGGTCAGGAGAGCGTGGAGGCCATGGAACTGGTCCACCTCTACCAATCCATCGGTCATCGAATCTGTTGTTGGGAAGCATACGAACACTTCGACTGAAATGTGCAGGAGCTCCATCGAGCATGAACCACATGTTGTGTCGTACTTGTAAACACACATGTTCTAGCAGCACAGGTAGAGTATCCCGTATGAAATCATGGCGGTTAATCAAGGAAGTACAGTACATACTGACGAAACTAAAATGAGCTCTAACACGGAAATTAAGCGTTTCCGGACACATGTCCACATAACATCTTTTCTTTATTTGTGTGTGAGGAATGTTTCCTGAAAGTTTGGTCGTACCTTTTTGTAACACCCTGTATATAAGCTATTCCTTGGGAATCCCAAGATATAGTGGCTACTACCTTACGAACTGACAAAGTGATGTTTGCCATCTTCAGTGCACATTCACCATCCTTTGTCCTTTGTTTTGAATGCCAGTTTGCTCTGGTGTTTAATGATAGATACAGTTTTCATCAATAGTCTTAAATCGACGCAAAAAGTCTTGCGGATTGCGATTGATCATCGTCAGACTTTGTGATGGAATGTTGTGCCGGATGTGCCGTTAGTCACTTGAGCAGTCGCGGCACCCCTCTCGCACACAGCTACTTTGTAGTCAGTTCTCCGTTCAGGATATTATGCATTCTCCCAGTTAGATATCAACAGTCTCAGCAACCTCAGGAATTTTTATTCCGTCTTGTTGCATTACCATTTCATTGATATTGTCAATGGTTTCCTCTGTGGTGAACTCTTCTGAACGGCCGGAGTGCGCTTCGTATTCGGTGCTTGTCCGACCGCGTTTAAATTCATTAATCAAAAAGTACGTGGTCTCCAGTGATTATGCAGAGTCCGCGTGAACTTCAGCCGATTCTATTTTGATCTGTGCGGCAGTACAACACTTCAAATGAAAATTTTTAATATCAGACGAAACTCGGTTTTCTCCAATTTCACTTGCAGTCGTTCCACGGGTGGCATTGCAGGCACTGACTCAGCTATCCGACCGATGGCAGAGATGGAGAATACTTCCCTGGGGTACGTTATGTTACGCTTGCTCGACCTGTTCACGTAGTACTGTAAGAACTGTTGGCTGTCGAATCGCACGAGGCACTTCCCGCCCCTTCATTGGATTGGAAGCAGGTCCGGAGGTCGTATTGGCCATTTTTCTGTTGGAATAACACACCTTCTTCTTGTTGCAAGAACGGCAAATGACTGGGTCTAACAAAATTCTACACGTATCGAGCGGTGGTTAGCGTCCCTTCCAGAAACACGGATGGTCAGCGAAGTTGTAGCTGGGGCGGGGCAAGTCTATCTTGGACGAATGCACTCTACGGGACAGCTCTCAGCAGGTCTACTTCGTAAGCGCAGACAACCATCACTTCCGTGCTCGCTGAAACTGCTTTCATCGTCGAAGACTAGGGTGCGCTATTTCATCTTCTAAGTGTTCCTTTGACGGCACTGTCAAGCCGTGCACGTGGAAGATGGCCTAGAGGTATGCTTGCCTGTAGTCTCACTGCTAATATTTGCTTTGCAACACTTCGTGTTGACTCGTCTGGGACTTGCCTTTTCTGTAACAGTTGTACGATCTGCCAGTGCTGGTCTTAGAATACGACGATCCTAGACAGCGTCTGTGCCGCGTGGACGTCCGGCACCCCGTCGACGGGTGTTGACGGGTGTTGACGTGACCACTGACACAAGTATCGTTGCACAACCGACTCATCACGTCCAGCTCCTATGACAGCTCTCGTGCAATTTTCCGAAATGGCCATCCCCCCACTCGGAAGGCCACAATGTGATTCCTTTGAAACTCACTGTTTTTTATGTAGGAAGCACTAGCGCGTCTCCGTGACGTGGTGACCTGATTGCTTCACGCGTTTGCACTACACTGAACTTTCTGGATGTGAGCATTCCCTGTTAATACTGGTAACCGTGCCACTGCGTTGTCTGTTGACGTATGACATTGAAACCAGCCCCCTGGTGGCATACGAGTCTACTCCTTCATATTCTAAACTCAAGAAAGTGTTAATCAGTTTAAACGTCACCATTCTTCTGTGGAATGTGATCCACAAGGAACACATTCGAAGTCTGCAACAAAATATGAAAATTTCGACAACTGCACACTGACATATAAATGAAGACTAACTACATATTTCATCACTTGACTCAAAATTTAACACGAAACTCGCGCTAATGACACCACGCATTCAATACAGTTTACGTTCAAACTTACAAAGGAGCATAAGCACTGAGGTAAAATCATCCCAGAAATTTCGAGGCCCTGTCACATGTTCTCTCAATCTGAAAAAAATTGAAGTATTAATCGAACAAAACAATGAACAACGTCTACAAAAGTGGCGTGATAGGCCTATATTGCTTCGATATGATTCACGCGACTCGAATGGGGCTTCAATACTGGTAGCATTGGTGCACACGCTTTCTGGTCATCCTTTCTTGCATGAAGTGTACCTGACGCTCCCAAGTTCGTACACATGTAATGAATCGTTATTAGATTTGATTAATTTATAAACATACGACTCAGTGAATATTAGCAGACCACATGGTCGACTGGAAACAACAAAGTGGACAACTAGAAACCGTTTTGCGCGTGATACGAGTCACTCGGCAAGCTGGGTGGGCGTATTCAACTATACATCTAATTTAAATACACTAACCCACCAAACCTTCTGTTGGGAGTTTACGGCAGAAACGACTGCCAGAGGTAATCCAATCATCCTGTGACTCTCACTCAGACGGGCTTTTCTACTAAAATCTGTTGAACACGCTTGATTGTCACCGTATCTTACTGGTGTTATATAACTGATGACAGAAAGAACAAGAAAGTATTTATTATGATATTTTGAGATGCTATTAAATAAAATGTTTTAAATTAAGTGATAAATTTCCTGAAGTTAAAGAACGAATTTTCACTTTTACTGTTCCAACAACCGAAATTCCGCTCTTATAAAGAGACAGTCTTTACAACCACTGACACTACTTTCTTGGCAATTAATTTTTACGTGCTGCACCCTATTTGACCACTTCCTCTGTCAAAATATTTTTACTGATGAATAATGAATATACTTCCAACAGCATCTTAAGTGGACTAGTCGTTCATCTGTAACTAATACTGCATAGGGAGGCAACCTCAGTCATTATTTTCTGTGAAAAGTTGACAAATGTAGTGAAATGGTGCCACAATGTCACTTTGGTTCCTAGAGTCTGTGGCCCATATCGAATGAAAAGGCTCTTAATGATCTTCAAGTCTTTTGACTGAAAATATGGCCAAGTAAGATAGACTGGTAAGGCTACAATTGGGCAACTCTGACTGGCACATCCCAGTTTCACTCAACATCTGCGATAATAATGAATACTAATATGCATTTAGACCCTAAGAGGTAACATTGTAACAATTTCTTGAAAATGGTAACGTGTCTACATTGTATAATATCTTCTGACATTCTGTGCCAGATAATATCTCTCTTCTTCGGGTGAAGGATGTAACTACAGTTGTCAAAATCTTACAGGAGAGCAAAAACATAGTTGAAATGACACCTGACTGAATTTCGGTCCCAGTTTTTCAGATTCTCGGTTCTGTTGTTTGGTTTTGTTAATCAGCTTAACATACGCCTCCTTGGAAGTATAATAACAGAAATTTATGAACGAATGTGGTTGAGTTACTTCGCATGTGTCTAGTACCTTTTGGACTGAATCTGTACCGATTTATATCCTACTGTCCATGACCGGACAGCTGTAATATCTTACACTGTGAGAAGCTTTGTGGGAAGGAATGGACCACCTTTGCGCTACTGCTAATCTTTACGAATGACAACATGCTTTTAGTACTTTGTCCTTAAGAGTCAAGTAGCAATAGGAATAGCAATTCAAAAACCACAATTTAAAGATGCTTTAAAATCAACTGATACGCAAGTTTTCACACAGATTAAGTTCGTAACAGCGCTCTCAGAAAGTTATTCAATCTTCATTCTGGAACACACTTGCCCTAATGATCTTCTTTAGAGTCATCTGCTGGGTAGCCATGGAGAGTAATCCTGAGACTATCTATTGACTCCAGATCACGGTAATATTAGAGAAAGACATCAGGAATCACAAGTAGGAAACCGACAAGAACTTCTCTTCTCTCCGCTATGGGGTCCAGGACACTGATAACTCAATAAGGGCTTCATTATATCGTGACAATATCATCTTCTTAAAATAGCCGTCTTTTTAAAGCCCGCTGTAAATACGTTGCTTGGCTTGCACTTCTTTTCACTTACTGTAGTATTGCCTCCCCTCTATTTCGCCCAGTTTTTTTCACGCATTTTCCCCTTGATACTTAAACTCTTCTTCCTTTGTATCACTACTGTAATTACTTCTTCATTGTCAACATCATGTACTGCAGATGTAAATGTTTCCTGGGCATCAGTTCCGCTGTTTACGAGCTTCCTCTTCCTTGGAGCAGCGTTGAACTATCAAAGTAGCACTCTAGCCCGTTTGTTGGATCTGCATCAGAGTCATCAAAACTGAATAAAATATCAAGATGTCATCAGGCAATGATGGAGCTGGGCTTGAATCTAATAAAGGAAACGAAGTATGTCTAAGCACATTAATAGTGTAAAACTTTATGTGGAGTTATTTCAAAGTATTGTTTCAGAGGCGATAACATCTATGAATACTGATCCTCCTATGGATAACAGAAACCTTGTCCTCTGGAACTGACTTTGTTTGTTTCTGGTTCTTCCAAGTTGTCATCATCCTTCCTGCACAAGGAAATTCTTCTGCATGCCACTAATCATAAGCACTCCATATGCGCTTACGTTACTGAAGAACGAGATACCTTATTTAATCAAGTAAATCTATTATGAAGAACACATTCACTGCGAATTTAGTGAAGAATTAGATACTGCATTTACTCAAGTAAATCCAGTGTGAAGAACACACTCACGACGAATTCACTAACATCAGGACTTGATATCCACTGAACAAATTCCTCACTAAAATTATAATGCAGTGTCAACAAGGCCACAGAGCTCTATGGTCCCAGGATTTTCGTGGTTACTAAATACAACAAAGAAGCCAACAATGTCATCAAGAAACTGTGAAGTGCTGAATGTTGTCTGTAGCAACAACAAGACGTCTGTCAAACCCCAAATGCATAAAAACGTGCTGGCTGCAGTGTTCGAAACAACGTTGTATCGTTCCTTTCAAATAAAGTCGTCACTGTCCCCTATAGGGAGTGGTATTATCTCATTTTTTCATATTTCTTGATAATGTTTTGCCAGAAGAAGAGTGGTTTAATCCAGTGCCACCTTAAAAAAGACAATAACAGTACCATCTCCGAGGATCAGATGGAATTTACACCACATTGTGTACTCGAATTTTGCTCAGTGGCGGAGATGTTATACTCACGGAGCTCCTTTATGACCGACATTGCAATCAGCACATCTGCAGCATGTCTCATCGGATTCTCAATACGGTTTCATTATTCTAGAGACCATCAGTTTCTGAAACACTGGCATCTTCCTCATCAAAGGGAGGTCTTCTTTAACTCAATGAGAAAAAGGTGCTTGAAACTTCAAAATGTTTTTGTCTCTCATAGTATATACAACATTAATCCTGTAAGTAAAGGATAGAAGTATCTTGTATAGTTATTCGGTTTATGGAGATAAGAATTTGTTCAATAGAAACTGTTCATCGTGAAGAATTCTGTGAAAACCACACTCGTTTGTAGCTTTCAAGATACTGTTGACTATATAAAAATTAGTTAAATTTTACCCAACAGTTAATTGTCGTCGGCAGCGTTGCCAAAGTGGTGTTCCATTTATGTTAATGATAAATCGCCTATTCGACAGACCGCACGACTGCTAAGGCGTCTGAGAAACCTGTGTATGCCTGAGACGTGTATTATTAAAAAGTTAATTAATAAAAATAATTAATTTGTTTCATATCGAATAATGTTTTTACTGTAGAACATCAACTGCATTTTGAAGGTTTACGCAGAACATTGACATTGTAATTCAGTAAGAGACAGCAAAGGACTTGGAAGAACAGCTGAACGGAGTGGACAGTGTCTTGAAAGGAGGATGTAAGACGAGCATCAACAAAAGCAAAACGAGTATAATGGAACGTAGTCAAATTAAATCAGGTGATATTGAGCGAATTAGATTAGGAAATGAGAGACTTAAAATAGTAAATGAGTTTTGCTGCTTGGGGAGCAAAATAACGGAGGCTGGTCGAAGTAGCGAGGATATAAAATGTAGACTGGCTATGGTAAAGAAAGCATTTCTGAAGAAAAAAAATTAATTAACATCGAATATAAATTTAAGTGTCAGGAAGTCCTTTCTGAAATTATTTGTGTGGAGTGTTGTCACTTATGGATGTGAAACACTGACGATAAACAGTGTAGACAAATAGAGAGAGAAGCTTTTGATATATGGCGCTACAGAAGAGAGCTGAAGATTATATGGACAGATCACGTAACTAATGACGAGGTGGGGAGAAGAGGAATCGGTGGCACAACTTGACTTGAAGAAGGGATCTCTTGGTATAACAAGTTCTGAAGCATCAAGGGATCACCAATTTAGTACTGGAGGGAAATGTGGAGGGTAAAGGATGTATGTTGCAGTAGTTACTCGTATATGAAGAGACTTGCAGGGGATAGAGCAGCAAGGAGAGGTGAATCAAACTAGTTTTTGGACTGAAGACCACAGAAACAACAATACAGAATATGAACCAAAATAAACAAATTTTAACGCAGTTTATAGTGAAAATGACAGGTGCAGGTTCAAAAGGAAGGGTTAATATTTATCGGTAGAGAAGATTGTCTGGCATCTCTCTACACATACGGATTAGAAAGACAGCTTACACTCCAATAATTATTCTGTGTGCCCAGCTGTTGAAACACGCTTTGAGACGTTCACAGTGGTGCACCGTGGGGAGTATAGGCCGCTGACGCTGATCAGTTGCGAGCTGCGCCGGCTGCTCTCTGGCTGCTCTCTGGCGCTGCGGGCTGCGTCGCCTGCGGGGCGCCTGAGATGCCGACCGTGACACCACACGTGCCGCCGGCCTCACCTGGGAGCTCCGCCACGTGACACGCCGCCGTCGCCCCAGGGTTAATAGCGAACCGAGCGCTGGCTGCGTGCCTCTGTGCTGAGCGGCCATGTGCTTAACAGTCACCCGGTTATAGGTGAGCTTCCGGTACACGTCCTCTGTCATTAGTTGTTTGCTTTTCATTCGTGCGTTTGATGTGGCAAATGAATTTGTTGCAAAATCTTAGTGTTAAATAATTCATTTACCACAGAGTATATGAAAGTCCTCAACGGCTAAAGAATACCGTATTTTATGGACTATAAGACACGTCTTATGTTTCAAGCATGTTTCGAATAACGTTTTTACCGCTTTTACACTCCTGACCATTAAAATTGCTATACCAAGAAGAAATGCAAATGATAAACGGGTATTCATTGGACAAATATATTATACTAGACTGACATGTGATTACATTTTCACGCAGTTTGGGTGCATAGACCCTGAGAAATCAGTACCCATAAAAACCACCTCTGGCCGTATATAACAGTCTTGATTCGCCTGGGCATTGAGTCAAACAAAGCTTGGATGGCGTGTACAGGTATAGCTGCCCATGCAGCTTCAACACGATACCACAGTTCATCTAGAGTAGTGACTGTCGTATTGTGACGACCCAGTTGCTCGGCCACCATTGACCAGACGTTTTCAATTGGTGTGAGAGATCTGGAGAATGTGCTGGCCAGGGTAGCAGTCGAACATTTACTGTATCCAGAAAGACCCGTACAGGACCTGCAACATATGGTCGTGCATTATCCTGCTCACATGTAGGTTTTCGCAGGGATCGAATGAAGGGTAGAGCCACGGGTCGTAACACATCTGAAATGCAACGTCCACTGTTCAAAGTGCCGTCATTGCGAACAAGAGGTGACCGAGACGTGTTACCAATTGCACCCCATACCATCACGCGGGGTGATACGCCAGTATGGCGATGACGAATACACGCTCCCAATGTGCGTTTACCGCGAAGTCGCCAAACACGGATTCGACCATCATGATACTGCAAGCTGTACCTGGATTCATCCGAAAAAATGACGTTTTGCCATTCGTGCACCCAGGTTCGTCGTTGAGTACACCATCGCAGATGGTCCTGTCATGTGATGCAGCGTCAAGGGTAACCGCAGCCATGGTCTCCGAGCTGATAGTCCATGCTGCTGCAAACGTCGTCGAACTGTTCGTACAGATGGTTGTGGTCTTGCGAACGTCCCCATCTGTTGACTCAGGGATCGAGACGTGGCTGCACGATCCGTTACAGCCATGCGTATAAGAAGCCTGTCATCTCAACTGCTAGTGATAGGAGGCCATTGGGATTCAGCATGGCATTCCGTATTACCCTCCTGAACCCACCGATTCCATATTCTGCTAACAGTCATTGGATATCGACCAACGAGAGCAGCAGTGTGACGATACGATAAACCGCAATCGCGACAGACTACAATCCGATCTTTATGAGAGTCGGAAACGTGATGGTACGCATTTCACCTCCTTACACGAGGCATCACAACAACGTTTCACCAGGCAACGCCGGTCAACTGCTGTTTGTGTATGAGAAATCAGTTGGAAACTTTCCTCATGTCAGCACGTTGTAGGTGTCACCACCGGCGCCAACCTTGTGTGAATGCTCTGGAAAGCTTATCATTTGTGTATCACAGCATCGTCTTCCTGTCGGTTAAATTTCGCGTCTGTAGCACGTCGTCTTCCGGGTGTAGCAATTTTTATGGCCAGTAGTGTATTATTAGACTCAAAGGAAGACCAAGAAAATTCTAGTTTGTAAAACCGAACTGACTTTTAAAATCTCTGAAGTCATTTGAACTTTCTTCTTTGCCTTCGTCGTAATGGTTGTGCTCTTCATGTATAAGATGGTCTTCACTCCCATTGAATCACCTAGACCACACCTCTTGAAACATTTAATAATACTGTCTTCTCTCACTCTACACCACGACTGTTTTATCCACTGATACACTTGTTTAACTGTAGGTCCTTTGAAGGCTCTGTTCGGCATGAATTCATGCTGCGTTTTATCTATTGCCCATTTGTTCCATTCATCCCTCAAACACGCGTTAAAAGGTTCATTTATCGATTTATCAATAGGTTGCAATTGTGAAGTTAGTCCTCCCGGAAAACAGCAAGCTCTTTATTTCTGTTTCTATTTCCCTTTCACAGAATTTTTCAAATGACTACTAGACTGATCTAGCACAAGAAGAAAACTCCTCTTCAATGAAGCACCTTTCCTTCTGTCCCACAGCCTGTTAATCCATAATTTGATACCAGCCTCGTCCATCCAACCCTTGTCATACACGTGGACAACAACACCTGGCGGTATTTCGTAAGTGTTTGGCATTACTTTGTGCTTGAAAATGATCGTTGGATTAAGTTTAGTACCGTCAACTTAACATGATAGGACAACGGCATAAGTGCATTTTTTTTCGGGCCCATTTGGTTTGTTAGTTACAGTTTTAGCGCCTTTCATGGCAGTAGTTCTGTGTCAGAGGAGTTTCGTCCATATTCGCTATTTTCTTGTTTCCACACCAGTTTTCTTTCGCTGTTGAATAATGAAGCGATGGAAAGATGATATTTCCTCTTCATTCTCTCGCTGCGTTTTCTGGGATATTTTCGTTGTGGTTCGCATGCTAAGTCCATGACACTTTATAAACCTGAAACACCAACCAACTCCACCCTAGCAATACCACTCTAGCAATACCTTACGAGTGAGTATTTGGGTCATTTTTGTATTAATCCTAATACCATTTTGACGGTGTCTTTGAATCCATCCCAATACGTCATCTTTTAGTTTGGGCCATTTTTTATTCAGTCCTCTGTTTTCACATTTAGCCTTCCTCTTATGTTTTAGTTCGTCTTTACTAGCGTCCAATCGCAAATGTGTGTTTTTTTTTATTTTTGTTAATGGAGGGTCGGAATGCCGGTCAGCTGCTCTGTTTCCACATTCAGGTGCATACGTTATTACTTTCAATTCATAGCCCGCATCATATGAATGCCTTTCACTTTCTTCCATTACGAAACTAGCTATAACAAAAATATTGTATTGTTACCGGTAACACAAATCACTTTCTATTCAAGTTCACTGGCACCGTAGACTGCAATGACGCACTGTACGCTAGACAGTGTTCCGTGTTTGTGATAGCGGTGTGGGAGACAGATAGTGTTAGCATCCTTGTGAATCCCCGCAGCTCATGTTCGTCTCATCGGTGCACTGCTGCTACCAGTTGAATCAATTGTTGCTGGGTACAGGTAGGTTTCCTGCGGCATCGAATATATGGTCATTTTTAAGACCGGCGGGAAATATTTTAAATCAAACGCTGGACATTTTTGCGTTACTTTGTATCAGTATAGAGGTAAATGCAATTTCGTGTATAAGGCGCATCTGAATTTTGAAGGCATGTTTTCGTACATAATAGTGCTTCTCGTAGTCCACAAAATACGTTATACGAACACGAGTCAAACTAATAATCGGGGCCAACGCGTCGTGGCATGAGCACCATTGGCCTAGTGATGGGAATCGACCTTTAAAAGAAGCGAAGTGGGCAAGGGAATTTGGGAAACAGGGGATGGGTGGATGGTCGGGGCGGTTCACAAGCATCGGTATACCTTCCTCACACTTTTCTCACATGTACTGGAAGCGACAGTGTAGTACATAATCACCATGTATTGCAAATGAAAGTCCCCCGCTGCATTTTTCGGCCTGTGCGCGAAGGTAGTTTGAAGCCTAATCTCAGGAACTACTTTAGCGGTTGTGATATTGCTTTCCCTTAGAGACAGGAATTCATGAGGAGATGTATATAACATATAACCCGCCGTGGGAATCTGGTGCTACAACTACGAAGACTGACCGGATCGCTATGGATATAGTTTTCTTGAACTGTCTAGTCTTTTTGTAAATCGAATGTCTATTGCCGGCATTCGATCGATTCGTAGTTGGTTCTGTAGGAAGAAAGGCCCCCTGTTCATCATAACCTAAATTTCTCAGTAATAAAAGCTGGCTCTTATATAACATGATATACAGTTTGCGCTGCTGTATAAAACTGCTTAACATTATACGTCTTGTTCCATACCAGTGTTTCTAATTATATTTATTGGCTTTCTATTTGAGATTCTAGATTTCGGACTTAATTTTTTACAAATCATGACGAGCTTTCAATAACATTTAGTAAGTCAAAACCACCTCTTTTTCGCAGTGATATAACATGTTCATTTTTGGAGTTGAGGGGGAGGGGGGAGAGTGAAGATGGGTGCGATATCATCCTCTCAGACGCCTTTTTAGGTATCGCTGTCTATGTACAAGGTCAAACTGTATTGATGCAGATACCTCTTACAAACGACAGTGTTGTAATTAATTGAAACATTGGTACAAATTCATCGACAGTTAACGAGCTAAGGCACGCAGAAGGAGCATGGTTGGACATCAATGTAACTTCATGCGTGTATACCCCACCAGCAGGTAGATAAAGTTCCATTCCTGTGTGACAGACAGAACGGCCACAGGAGAGCGTTAATGATTGTTATGATTAGTACTGTTACCATACCATGCCCAGTATGGTAAGTAAGGGACGTGAAGACCATCATAAGTTATCACTGTGAAGAACACAAAAAGTTCGAGTACTCGTATCGTACACCGTTGGCAGCACCTGAGAGAGCTTGAAAGGGGTCTCATTCTGGTTCTTCATTTGGCTGGGTGATCGAATAGCGCAATATCCAATCCAGTGGGACATTCCAATGAGACAGCCACCAGAACGTGAAGGCAGGGCAGGCATACACGTTATCACTGTTCCTGCTGATCACGTCGGGCCACCAAAAGGGAGGTTCAGTATTGTTAACCAAGCACATCCCGATCTTTCACACCTGTGCTTATCATCCTAGAACCCCTGCAAACATCTTTGTCATCCCGAACTGATGGTCGGAGACTAGAAGCATTAGGGCTAGACAGTTACCGCCTTATGAGTAGGCTGCTGTTAACACACTAACATAAACCTCTTCGTCTGGAGTTGGTGCTGCGAATGGCAAGCATGTACTGATATTGAATGGTGTCATATTGCGTTCCACGATGAATCACAGCTCTGCACTAACCCGGACGCATGTCACCGGCGAGTATGGCAGCGGCCTGGTAAGAGGTCCCATTCTTCTAATTTTTACGAGAGGAACAGCGCTGTTACTATTGGCGCCATTGTTTGAGGAGTTATCGCATATGACGCCATTGTTTGGAGAATTATCGGCTATGGCTTCAGGTCACGACTGGCGGTGATTGGGGTATTCTGACCACGCAGTTGTACGTCATGGACATTTTACGTCCTCATGTGTTAACTCTCCCACGATATCATGGTGCCACTTTCTCAACTGGACAATGCCTTCCACATATGGTACGCGTCCCTATGAATTGTCTGCATGAAGCTGAAGCAACAGAGTGCCCAGCAAGATCCTCAGATCTGTTCCCGACAGAACGTGCCTGGGACCAGCTTGGCTAGCTTCCCGTAGCAGAGGACACGACAGCTTTTCGAAACCCTTCGCAGCCGAATTAGTGCTTCCATCCAGATGAGAAGGGATGGAATATCACACTGACAAATGGACTTACACTGCGATGTTCTTTATACATTTCGCTCAATTTCCCGTTCACTGAAATAACATCATATAACCTCTCAATTCGTTAAGTTTCATTTTCTTGTTTCCTCCCTTTCTAGGTCATTCACTTTTGTCCGGCAGCGCACTTTGCGTCAGAAAAATACAAGTGTATATTAGTAATCAATTATTAAAATAGAATCTTTTGTTATACACAACAGCATAGGTAGATCTCAGTAGTTTTGAAGATAGTATAGCTCACATGTTGGAAGCTACATGCGAGTAAATTGCTGCATAGTATCGGAAAGGAGGTTGCTGTGTAGTTCTCAGATGTGAGACAGTAATAATAATATAGGGGATCCACCATCTTTCTCTATCGGTATACCCCACATGAAGCTATCTTCACCATTAGCTTGGACGGTTTTCTGCTAGCAAGCAAACTTTTTCGATATGCTCCATCGGCGAGTGAAAACGAGTATCTCCAAACATTCTTCCCGTCCTCCTTTTTCCACGTTTCGAGTGCCAATGGCGGTGTTATTGCGTGCATACTGATTAATCCTTTTCACTCCATAGTGCAGACACAGGGCACCTCCACGAGCTCTTATTTAAATCGTTGCCGCCCAGGTGGCGAGAGTGCCACAGCGATTTGAGCGAGTCTTTTTGTAGAAATAGTGAGGCCAATGATCAACAATTATGCTACACACCATAACAAAAGGTGTGCTTTCTTTCAAATACATTTACATAGTCATTGCAGTACAGAACATTTCATTACTTGATATTTTTGAAGCTCTTCAGAGTGGACTGTTTCCATCGTCATTTCACTAGAACTTAATACACGAGAATCACGGTCACCATAATCATTGTCAATATTATTTTCACTTAAACATTCCCTTAAAAGTTCTATAACCCCTTCCCCAGAAAGGACGTTGTGTGAAAAACAGCCATTTCGTGTCTACTTGAACGTATAAATTACATCATTTTTCTGAACACGAGTGCTATAGTACGACACGGGGTCAACACAGGGTTCCCTAGATGGTAGTGCTACGGAGAATTGATGCATGGTACACTCAGATTCGAGAATGGAGCATGTGAGAGGTACAAAACGCCGAGCTGAATCAATCTAGACAGTGGAGTAGAACACATAATTCGCAATGTCGAGCCCAGTTCGCCGTTGGAGTGGAAAGGGTTAATCATTATGTCTTTTTACAGGCATGTCTGAAAGAAAAGACACTGTTGATGATCCACACGAAATAGTTTGAAACTAATTCGATGAACGCGAATTCCTTGATATCAGTTGTGGTAGGAGTAGATCTATTACGCAACAGTATGTATTGATCTACTACTCAAGAGTTACATACGAAAATTTGTGCCGTACCAAGATTCGACTCCGAATTTACCGCTTATTGCGAGCGGTCGCTCTAATCACATGGGCTGTCATGCCGCTCCGCAGACAGACCCAATTTTCCATATTCCCCACTGTCTGCATCCTTATATCGTAGTTCACTGAATTTTTCACCTAATGCTTGCAATGTTGCTTGGGTTACGGAACGGGAAGAATGAGATAACAGGGAATCTATGCCCATGTTGTTATCGTCGTGTGCCAGTCTGGGAATGTAATATTTCCAAGAAACAAAATGAAGTGCATACTATTTCCGCGAAGGATCTCCCGGAAAACATACATTTCATAATCCCTGGGTGATCAAATAGTGAAGATACACATACGAGAGTCTTAGAACTAAGGGTAAACATGAAGCTTCCATTGAGTTATTACATGCAGAACCTCTGTATACCTTTTGGAACTATTCACTGTAATCATAGTGTACAATGCCGGCACTCCTAATACCCTCATGAGCATATGTTTACTAAGTAGACGTATCAGCACGTTACCAACTGAAGTTCTCTGATTTATCTTCTGGTGGTGGGAAGTACCATATCACGACAAGCAACATCAGTCACACGTTCATCACGGAAGAAGAATGTATCTTAAGCTTCCTACTGTGATAAGTCTCGAGAATATAAATTTTTTATGAGTATCTCTCACACTGCAACGTCATGTAGCCATTTAGATCTCCGGTAACCATATTACTGGGGTTGAAGTTGTCATGGAACATTTCAACTCTACAAAATGATATCGACACAGCTAAAAGTGTTTACTTCAAACATACTTTAGCGGAATTGCTTATTCATTGTTGGTCTTTAAAAGAAAAAATTATACCCCGTGTGAGAGACTGTCTACATTCAGTACTCGATCCTGATTGTTTAGGAACCAGAATGCTGTTCTTCTCAATATACTCCCAACAGATGTTGCCACTTGAGGGATCACAATCGATCGTAACACAGAACACATGTTGAGCTGAAAGCCAAGAGGTTTTTCAGCTTGGAATTCGCCAACTTTGATACTATTGCTTTACATCAGCAAGAGAGAAGAGTTCACGTGAATGTGGGCAGTTAAATTGTAATATTTATTCTTTCATTGTGCCGTTGCATAATTACCCTAAATTTCACACGAAAGGATCTATAAAGCGAAAAGAAGATAAACGTTTTCTAATATTTACTCTAGACTCGCGTTCAGGACGACGGCGGTTAAAATCCGTGTCCGGTCGTCGAGGCTGAGGTTTTCTGTGACTTCCACAAATCGCTTCAGGCAAATACTGGGATGGCTCCTGTGAAAGAGCACGGCCGAATTCCTTCCCCGTCCTATAATCATTCCGAGCGTTCCTTCTCTAATGACCTCTATGTCGACGGAACGTTAGACCATAATCCTCATGCCTTACTTTTGCTAACGCCAGGCATGTGTAATTCATGTGTCGGATTTCTGTTATTTCACACACTATCCATTCACGCCTTGGTTCGAGAATTATTCGAGAATTTGAAGGTGCGTGGATCGTTCAATAGTTAATGCGACACACTTTTTTCTAGGCCAATTTCGTTTCGAAAAATGAGCAATTTGTGGGGTATCGCTTCAACACGTATAGTTTTATGAAGTTCTGATTGGTGGCGGCAGTACAGGTAGCCTTCAAAATAGTGTCTGTAATTGAGATGTGATCCAAGCAGAGGGCTTTCATTGAATCTTTTTGCGGAAAACCAGAGCATCGCAGATATTTATAGGCTTTTGCTGAATGTCTACAGAAGTCTGGCAGAGAAAAAAAAGCACTGTGAGTCGTAGGGCACGACGTCTGTAATCATCGCAGCAAGGTCGCTGAAACCTGTCCGCTCTCCCATGTGCGGGCCGGTCGCACACAAAGGTAACTTCTGCAGTGTTGAAATGTGAGGCACTCTCATTGGAGATGATCGACAGATCACAATGAAACACCTCACCATTCCGCTGGACGTCTCTGTTGGTAGGATCGACACACTCGACCACCGCTTGGGGTTCTCGAAGGTATGTGTCCAGTGGGTTCTCAGCCGCCTTAACAGAAGGCCAGACAGGATAACGAAGGACCATGTGCGATGAATTGCTTGTGCTTTACGAGAGTGATACTGACAGTGTTTTTCTCGAACCTTGTCACAGGCGACAAAACATGATTTCACCGCTTCGAACCGGAAACTAAACGGCAATCCATAGTGTGGCGCCACACCACCTTTGCTCTGAAGAAAAAGTTCAGAGACATACCCTCGGCCGGTATAATAATGACGACGGTCTTCTAGATATGTGAAGCGATTATTCTATTTGACGTCCTCACTCATGATGCAGTGATCAACTCGAAAATGTATGGTGCTACGCACAGCAAATTGAAAAAACAGCTTTAGCGTGGTCGTCGCCACAAAAATGAGAACAAACGTCTCTCCGTTCGTGACAACGCAAGGCCTCCGAAAGTCTACGCACTCAAGAGGAGTTCATAAAACTTCATTTGACTGTTCTTCCTTATCCACCCTACAGCCCAGATCTCACTCCTTCCGACATCCATCATTCTATTCGACCCAATGAAGGATGCATGTGGATGATATCAATAAACACCAGGCTAGTCAATACAATACAGAGCTATATTGTATTGACTAGCCTGGTGTTTATTGATATCATCCACATGCATCCTTCATTGGGTCGAATAGAATGATGGATGTCGGAAGGAGTGAGATCTGGGCTGTAGGGTGGATAAGGAAGAACAGTCAAATGAAGTTTTATGAACTCCTCTTGAGTGCGTAGACTTTCGGAGGCCTTGCGTTGTCACGAACGGAGAGACGTTTGTTCTCTTGATGCAGTGATCAACTCGAAAATGTATGGTGCTACGCACAGCAAATTGAAAAAACAGCTTTAGCGTGGTCGTCGCCACAAAAATGAGAACAAACGTCTCTCCGTTCGTGACAACGCAAGGCCTCCGAAAGTCTACGCACTCAAGAGGAGTTCATAAAACTTCATTTGACTGTTCTTCCTTATCCACCCTACAGCCCAGATCTCACTCCTTCCGACATCCATCATTCTATTCGACCCAATGAAGGATGCATGTGGATGATATCAATAAACACCAGGCTAGTCAATACAATATAGCTCCTAAGCAACGACTAATCGCTACACTGGGGAAACTCCGGAAGTACATCCCTTGTCGAATCACGACGTGTAATCACGTTCGCTATGGTTCTAATCCCGTCAACAATGTCAATGGACACGAGTCTAGTAAATACAATATGTGTAACGACTAATAGCTTCATGGGGCAGAACATGAAAGTGTCTGCCTCGCTGCGCCATTCACAACTTGTTTAGACAAGATCAGCGGCCACAAGGGGCTTACAAATACGTTAAGAATCATACAGCAACCTCGACTGACCATAATAATATACAGAACAATGGAAAAATTAATGGTCTATTCAACGAATATTAACTTGGCTTCAGGAAAAGTAAGCGGACGACATAGCCAGCACCAACGTTGTACTTAACAGTGTCAAAATATGTATTATAAATTCAGACACTATCGCAAGATATAATCAGACAGAAAATCCGTTCGACAAGATAAAGATTCAGTAAGATGTTTGAAGTCACTAGGACACGGGAAGACGGGTAGAATACATTATATATGTGCAATAAATATTAACTTATTCTGGACTATTGCAATGTCATTCCTATTACTGTTCCCTTTCTTCTCATTACTCCCATTACTCAACTACCTTATACCTTTGTAAATACAGTTATCTACCAGAACATCATCATAATCATCCGATATCTCCACCTTTGGCACGGATAGAAGAGGCAACACGTCGGGGCTCGCAAGCAGTGAGGCCTTGGTACGTCGCTGGAGAGAGATGGCACCACATCTCCACATCTACAGACTCAAGGCACATCATTCCTTAAATTCCGGTGAGGGGCACGACGCCAAGTTTCAAACATACCCCATATGTGATCGATCAGGTTCAGATGTGGCAAGGTGTCGGGGCAAGCATATCAATTGGAACTCGCCATTGTCTTCCCCGAACAACTCCATCACACGCCTGGCCATCTGACGTGGAGCATTATGTTGCTGAAAAATATCATCAATGGGCGTCGGTGATCTGCAAGCTGTGTAACATACTCCTTAGCCGTCATGCTGCCTTGCACCTAGCTCCACTGGACCCATGACTGCCACGTGAATGTTTCCAAGAGCGTACTGCAACAGCTTCCAGCTTGTCTCCGTCCGACAGTACAAGTGTGAAGGAGCTGTTCCCCTAGAAGACTACCAATTCGTGCCTTTCCATCGACATACTGAAAAAGATATCAGAATTCATCAACCCATGCATCGTTCTGCCATTGTAGCAACGTCCAGTGAAGATGGTCACACGCCCGTTCCAGTAGTAGTTGCCGATGTCATGGTATTAGCATTGGCACATGCATGCATCGTCGGCTGTGGGGGGCCATCATAAGGAGTGTTCGGTGCACCATGTATTTACACACACACTTGTACTCTGCCCAAAATTGGAACCTCACTTAGATCAGCCACAGCTCGCTGCCTGTCCTGTTTTACCAGTCTGCACAGCCTAAGACGTCCGACATCTGGAATGAAGGGTGGCCGCCCAACCTCAAGATGTCTGGGCGTGGTTTCACCTTGGCTTTGCCATGTGCTGAAAATATTCACCACAACAGTTCTCCAACACCCGAAGGATCGTGTAGTTTCCGCTCACTGATGCTACATGCACTGTACGTGTATATGTCTAGCACCCATTCCTCGCCAGGTGACGGTGCTGTCGCCTGAACGTGTTCATGTCGATAGTAGGTCGGTGCTCATAATGTTCTGGATGATCAGTGTATTGTGTTCTTTGCAATGTGCCCCTAAAGTGTTTATCAATTGGTAGGTAGCATCTCCGATAACTCATTTAATTTTTTTATGTACTTTGGCATCTTTCATCCATTCATTCTTCCGTAGGGCCTACCTTTTCTAAATTTACCGTTTATTTATTTTATGAAGTCCAATATTGTGTTGGTTTACTTTCACCCTTCTAGCATTTTCATGGTTTCCTTATTGACTTCAGTAACTCATACGTAGTCCGCGGTAACCATTTTTGTTTCTTTTTTACTTCTACTAATTTCTCTCACATTTATTACATCCCATGAGGCCATTACATCCGGTTTCTACAGTATTTCTTTCGTCGCTAGCTCTACTAACGTACACTGAATATCTAGGTCGGCAAACGTATCGAGTTTCCCACATTGGAGTTAATTTTTATTAAACGTCTTAAATTTCAACCACTAACCATTTCGTGTCTCTCAACAGCCTGGTGTGTCTTTCAATAGGACACCACTGCGACTACTTGCGTTCCCCCAAAGCAACCCAGTAGTGTTACCGGAGAAAAGGGTGGAACGTCAATCACGTGTCGTTTCTTAAGAATTTTTCCAAGTAGTTTTTTAAATAATAAGTTATGGTTACCATTAATTTTAGCAAAAGTAATTTGTGTCTTAGGGTAACATGATTTTTTTTACTTCTTCCCTTAGTGTCTCAGAATGTGGCATTAACTTTGAGTTCAATTTACTTTTGGAACATAATTGTGTGAAATATAATTACACTTGTATTATATATAGGTACCTGACATCAGAGTACTGAACAAGTAACAATACACACTGTACAGTTGCTGACAAGCACAGCAAGAGAGGTACTAGACAACATATTTTACAGCTTGTTTTAAGACGTTCTGACAAGACATTTTGTTGTGTGGCACGTACACACGAAATTTGAAGTCTTATTTCTGAATCTATATACAAGACTGCCTGATGCTAAGCCAACAAGAAATGTCGCATTCTTGTTCTTATTGTTCTTCCCCTTCTTCTTCTCAACAAGGATTAGATGTTGGTGATCTGTTCCGGTTTCGTAGGACTTATTCCTATATTTTGTTTGGTCTTCCTACCCACCTATTTTGACCGGCTTGTATCTGTTTGCTGCTTTTGGTAGTCTTGTTCCCCTCATTATGTTTTAAATGTAGTTGTACCTTATCGTTTAGGTTACACGTTTGCAAATCTGATTTCCTCATCTCTCTGTCCCTCTCATATTATCTCGGCTCACTTCTGTAACGCAGCGTATCGACAACCATTACATTATAGAAACTGAACTGACAGTCGTTCCAGATTTTGTTTTTTAATGTTCTCCTTATGGTGCCGCACGTCGTTTGGAGCTTATTAATTTTTATCTATGTCTCTGTTATTGTCAAAAGGCATTTTATATCCTTGGTAGCTAAAGTTATGGAATTGTTCGACTACTTAGTTAGTTAGCATTATTTTAGCTTCCTAAGAAAGCCATCACCTTTGTTTGGTGTCTTAAAGTATTTAGGTTACTGCATATTGAGCTGAACACAGCTGTCATTTATGTAGCGCTCTTCGTAATCCCTCTTTGTGTTTTGTAAATAAGGAGAAGGTCATCACCAAATAACAGCGTATTAATGAAATCGCTTTGTCCTTGGTTAATACGCTGTGTTGAAAGTGTACTTTATCAAATACAAGTGGTGTTATCTAAATATACATTAAACAGTATCGGAGAAAGATTACCACTTTATTTTAGTCCTTCATTTATAATTAATACACTCCTGGAAATTGAAATAAGAACACCGTGAATTCATTGTCCCAGGAAGGGGAAACTTTATTGACACATTCCTGGGGTCAGATACATCAGATGATCACACTGACAGAACCACAGGCACATAGACACAGGCAACAGAGCATGCACACTGTCGGCACTAGTACAGTGTATATCCACCTTTCGCAGCAATGCAGGCTGCTATTCTCCCATGGAGACGATCGTAGAGATGCTGGATGTAGTCCTGTGGAACGGCTTGCCATGCCATTTCCACCTGGCGCCTCAGTTGGACCAGCGTTCGTGCTGGACGTGCAGACCGCGTGAGACGACGCTTCATCCAGTCCCAAACATGCTCAATGGGGGACAGATCCGAAGATCTTGCTGGCCAGGGTAGTTGACGTACACCTTCTAGAGCACGTTGGGTGGCACCGGATACATGCAGACGTGCATTGTCCTGTTGGAACAGCACGTTCCCTTGCCGGTCTAGGAATGGTAGAACGATGGGTTCGATGACGGTTTGGCTGTGCCGTGCACTATTCAGTGTCCCCTCGACGATCACCAGTGGTGTACGGCCAGTGTAGGAGATCGCTCCCCACACCATGATGCCGCGTGTTGGCCCTGTGTGCCTCGGTCGTATGCAGTCCTGATTGTGGCGCTCACCTGCACGGCGCCAAACACGCATACGACCATCATTGGCACCAAGGCAGAAGCGACTTTCATCGCTAAAGACGACACGTCTCCATTCGTCCCTCCATTCACGCCTGTCGCGACACCACTGGAGGCGGGCTGCACGATGTTGGGGCGTGAGCGGAAGACGGCCTAACGGTGTGCGGGACCGTAGCCCAGCTTCATGTAGACGGTTGCGAATCGACCTCGCCGATACCCCAGGAGCAACAGTGTCCCTAATTTGCTGGGAAGTGGCGGTGCGGTCCCCTACGGCACTGCGTAGGATCCTACGGTCTTGGCGTGCATCCGTGTGTCGCTGCGGTCCGGTCCCAGGTCGATGGGCACGTGCACCTTCCGCCGACCACTGGCGACAACATCGATGTACTGTGGAGACCTCACGCCCCACGTGTTGAGCAATTCGGCGGTACGTCCACCCGGCCTCCCGCATGCCCACTATACGCCCTCGCTCAAAGTCCGTCAACTGCACATACGGTTCACGTCCACGCTGTCGCGGCATGCTACCAGTGTTAAATACTGCGATGGAGCTCCGTATGCCACGGCAAACTGGCTGACACTGACGGCGGCGGTGCACAAATGCTGCGCAGCTCGACGGCCAACACCGCGGTTCCTGGTGTGTCCGCTGTGCCGTGCGTGTGATCATTGCTTGTACAACCCTCTCGCAGTGTCCGGAGCAAGTATGGTGGGTCTGACACACCGGTGTCAATGTGTTCTTTTTTCCATTTCCAGGAGTGTACATTCTGCTCTTGCCGACTTGAGTGGCCGTGCGGTTCTAGGGGCTACAGTCTGGAACCGCGTGACCGCTACGGTCGCAGGTTCGAATCCTGCCTAGGGCATGGATGTGTGTGATGTCCTTAGGTTAGGTTAGGTTTCAGTAGTTCTAAGTTCTAGAGGACTGATGACCACAGCATAGTCCCATAGTGCTCAGAGCCATTTGAACCATTTGAACCTTCGGCTCTTCATTTTTGACGACTATTGCTAATGTAAGATGTTCAAAGTATCCATGTCTTGGTAAAATTTCGCATAGAATTTTCCTATCTACGTTGTCGAAATCGTTTCCAAAATCGACGACTGCAACGTATGTATGTAAGTTATATTTTCTCTGCGTCTGCAATAATGCGTTTATTGTGTGTATATTGCCTCAGCAAAACTTCTTTCCTAAGCCCCTTTTGAAGTTCAGATAACTTGGCCATTGTTATGAGTTGCAATTAAGTGCAGAATATCTTAGCATACATCTTGTATCCTGCGTTCATGATATTAACTCCTCTGTAATTTTTTTTTGTACTGTATCTCTCTCATTTCTCGAAGACTGATTCTTTATTTGCTACACTCCACACCACCGGTATCCCGTTTTCAAAATTATGTTTACCAAATGCAACAAGTGATATATCAGTAGCATTCTTCCGTATTTCACTAGTTCCACAATAACTTACTTTTTTCTATTTTTTGCCAGCTCTCCTGTAGTTAAGGGGGCCAAGCCTTTTTTTCCCTTCATCTCCTTTCTTTATCTCACCTGGTTATCACTGCATGAAAAATATCTGTAGTGTTCCACCCAATCTGAATTTCTATTTTATCCATCTTTACATTATTGATTCAGTTCCTCAACAATTGATAAGAGAGCTCCATACAGCCGCGCACATCATTTTCTATATGAGTGACAAACCTTTTCCAGCGTCACCTATGTGTACTTTTTGTTATTGCTTTTGGCTTTTTTCTCTCGATTCTACTGTATTAAATTCCGATAGACTTTCTACTTTTTTTTTCTAAGGCCTCTGTAATTTCTGTACTACTTGACAAACTCGACATTGCCCAGGGATTCATTTGGGAATTTTCTATTAGAAAACTGCTCTGTGTTTGTAGTGTAATACGCCGTAGAGTTTCTGTACGCTGGGCGCAGCTGCTTCGCATCTCTACTACATGATTTTTTACACGTCTTCATAGGCCTCTAGATGGCGATTGTTTCTGTCTACAGCCGTTTGCGCTTCACTGTGCAAAGCTGTCAGAAGCACTGACAGATGTCAGAGATTTTCTTAAGTGGGGCTGACTTTAGAGGTGTCCTTGTAGCAAAGAATAAATTTACCAAGACTTCTCGTATTATATATAATTTTCCGCGTATCACCGTGATTAAGACGTTTTATTTCTAGAATTATGTGTTTGTGCAATGACACGCACGGTGGTCCATTGATCGTGACCGGGCCAATAGCTCACGAAATAAGGTTCAATCGAAAAAACTACAAGGAACGAAACTTGTCTAGCTTGAGGGGGGAAACCAGACTGCGCTATGGCGCTGCCATAGGTCAAACGGATAGCAACCTTTTTTTTTAAATAGGAACCCCCATTTTAATTACATATTAGTTTAGTACGTAAAGAAATATGAATGTTTTAGTTGGACCACTTTTTCGCTTTGTGATAGATGGCGCTGTAATGGTCACAAACATATGGCTCACAATTTTAGACGAACATTTGGTAACAGGTAGGTTTTTTAAATTAAAATACAAAACGTAGGTACGTTTGAACATTTTATTTCGGTTGTTCCAATGTGATACATATACCTTTGTGAACTTATCATTTCTGAGAACGCATGCTGTTACAGCGTGATTACCTGTAAATACCACATTAATGCAATACATGCTCAAAATGATGTCCGTCAACCTCAATGCATTTGGCAATACGTGTAACGACATTCTCAACAACGAGTAGTTCGCCTTCCGTAATGTTCACACATGCATTGACAATGTGCTGACGCATGTTGTTTGCGTTGTCGGTGTATCACGGTAATAAATATCCTTCAACATTCCCCACAGAAAGAAATTCAGGGACGTCAGATCCGGTGAACGAGCGGGCCATGGTATGGTGCTTCGACGACCAATCCACCTCTCATGAAATATGCTCTTCAATACCGCTTCAACCGCACACGAGTTATGTGCCGGACATCCAACATGTTGGAAGTACATCACCATTCTGCCATGCAGTGAAACATCTTGTAGTAATGTCGTAGAACATTACGTAGGAAATCAGCATAAATTGCTCCATTTAGATTGCCATCGATAAAATGGAGGCCAATTATCCTTCCTCCCGTAATGCCGCGCAAACATTAACCCGCCAAAGTCGCTGATGTTCCACATGTCACAGTCATCGTAGATTTTCCGTTGCCCAATAGTGCGTATTATGCCGGTTTACGTTACCGCTGTTGGTGAATGACGCTTCGTCGCTAAATAGAACGCGTGCTAAAAATCTGTCATCAACCCGTAATTTCTCTTGTACCCAGTGTCAAAACTATACACGACGATAAAAGTCGTCGCCATGCAATTCCTGGTTCATAGAAATATGGTACGCGTGCAATCGATGTTGATGTACCATTCTGGACACCGACGTTTTTGAGATTGCTGATTCTCGCGCAAAATGTCTGCTACTGATGTGCGGATTAGCCGCGACAGCAGCTAAAACACCTACTTGGGCATCATCATTTGTTGGAGTTCGTGGTTGACGTTTCACATGTGGCTGAACACTTCCTGTTTCCTTAAATAACGTAACTATCCGGTGAACGGTCAGGACACTTGGATGATGTCGTCCAGGATACCGAGCAGCATACATAGCATACGCCCGTTGGACATTTTGATCACAACAGCCATACATCAACAGCCATACATCAACAGCCATACATCAACACAACAGCCATACATCAACAGCCATACATCAACAATTGATAAACCATCCATTTTAACAATGGTAATGTATCACGCAGCAAATACCGTCCGCACTGGCGGAATTTTACGTGATACCACGTACTTATACGTTTGTGACTATTACAGTGCCATCTATCACAAAGCGAAAAAAGTGGTCGAACTAAAACATTTATATTTCTTTACGTACTAAACGAAAATGTAATGAAAATGGGGGTTCCTATTTTAAAAAACGTAGTTGATATCCGTTTAACCTATGGCAGCGCCATTTAGCGGGCCAACCGTGGTGCAATCTGGTTTCCCCATTCAAGCTAGACCTGTTTCGTTCTCTGTAGTTTTTTCGTTTGATGCTTATTTCGTGAGATATTTGGCACGGTCACTATCAATGGATCACCCTGTATTTCGGTAGGCACATTTACCAGTATACGTGGATACTGTCTGGAAAATCAGTTGCGAAAAGAGTTACTGGTAAAGAAGTAGCAAATTTAATTGTAGTACACAATGCACAAGTTTTTCACACATTCTCAGTGTTTATGACGTTATATCTCCTGAACTATGTGTCGTGCTATGATATAATATGGTATGTGCATTTAGTGGCATCTGTGGATACTATTAGTCAAATGTGTTGCGAATAGAGTTAGTATCACAGAGAAGAAACTTTAAATGGCGTGCATGGAACAAACAATTTTTCACGCATATCGTTGTTTGTAACGTCATGTCTCCTAAATTATGGTGCTTATATGATTCCTACTTCCACAGCGCGTATTGCCTGACAACAAGGGAAACGTGCAACTAGTTTGGTTAAAACGCGCCGGTGGCTTACGAGGAGATGTGGAACATAGACCTACAAATATGTGCATCCATTTTTATGATGTGTTTGTATTTAATATCCACATGCTTTTATTTGTTTATTTATTTATTATGTATTGGAAAGTAATAGAACAATCTTAGTGTCCCGGACACCTTAAACTGCGACGCATTTGACTCGGCCCCGCGTCGTCTTTTTCCAGCGCGCGCTTCTTCCTTCCGCTCGCTCCCCGGCTCTTCCTCCGTCCCTCTGTGACACATTCACCCGCTCACTCGTACAAAGCGCGGCGGGCGGGTGCCGCGCGCCCATGCGCGCGCTGGCGGAACGCCTTTGAATGCGGCCAGTGACTGGCTGCGCGCGGCCGCCTGAGTGCCGACACAAAGGATCGCGGATTTGGTCCGATCCGACTCGCCGCGAGCCTCTGCCCTCTTGTCGCGAGGATTTCGACGGACGGCAACGAGATCCGCCGGTGCTCTGCGCTTCCGACAAGGAGCGCCGGCTTTAAAGAAGAGGCTGCGGCGCCGAGAAATGAACAGTGCACGTGCGCGGCAGACGTCGTGGACCTGCGACGTATTTAACTCGTATCTTTTGTTACGCAGGTCCATGCATTGTAAGACCTTTAACAGCATCAAATAATCAGTCTAAAATATTATACCATTATACCAGTATCATATGATCAGAGGACACGTTTTATGATACAAGAGAAATAATTTCAGTGATACTAGTGGGAGACATAAGCGGATAAACCTGCAGCGGTTGACAGTGACTGGAATATATGCAGTATATAGTATTTGGAGGCCTTTGGTGTTGACGTGTTTCGGTACTTCAACACTGTCAAACAATCACTTGAAACTATTGTATCAGTATACATGCAGTCGAGCTAACAAACTTAATTCCAGTTATCTGAGAAAAAAATTGTAGACATACTGTCAATACTCTAAGTGTTTCACTGCTAGTTTCACGTGAGTTCAATGCAGAAAAGTAATAATTTCAATGTGAACCTTTTTCTTTGAAATTTGCTGCACCAGTGACTCAGACGAAACATGAAGAACTATCAATATGTAGAGGTGTATGACAGCTTTGAAGAATGATTGTGTGAAATCTGCATTTGTCTGTCCTCAGTTAAATGATGGTAGTTTCGGCCCTTATCAAAATATAGCAATGAAATTTAATTAAAAAGATCATGATTAGATGTTTGCATTGACGCGGAAATTCGTGGGTTCCCAAGAGTTTTCAAATGAAGCATCATTGACCCTAACCTTTGACTTTCAATATTTTAAAACATCCCACTTTCAATTATTTTGGAAAAATACATCAAGATATACATCGAAGGTATCCTGAACTTCAATACATTTTGTGATCAGAGAACACGTTCTAAGATACAAGAGAAATTATTTCCGTGTTACTAGTGGGAGACGCATGGGGCTAAGACCACCGGAGAAGACAGTGACTGGAATATATTTAACAGATAATGGCTAAGGTGCTTGGTGTCGATGCCGACGTGTTGCAGTACATTTAACAGCACCAGGTAACTATCTGACTAATTTACCACTATACAGGGTGGTCCAAATATCTCACGAAATAAGCATCAAACGAAAAAACTAGAAAGAACGAAACTAGTCTAGCTTGAAGGGGAAAAGGTTGGCCCGCTAGATGCCGCTGCAACAGGTCAAACGGATATCAACTGCGTATTTATTTTAATGGGAACCCCCATTTTTGTTACATATGCGTGTAGTACATAAAGGGATATGAATGTTTTAGTTGGACCATTTTTTTCGCTTTGAGATAGTTGTACGTGGTATCACGTAACATTCCGCCATTGCGGACGGTATTTTCTTCGTGATACATTACCCATGTTAAAATGGACCGTTTACCAATTGCGAAAAATTCGATATCGTGTTGATGTATGCCTATTGTGATCAAAATGTCCAACGGGCGTGTGCTACGTACGCTGCTCTTTATCCTGGACGACTTCATCCAAGTGTCCGGACCGTTCGCCGGATAGTTACGTTATTTAAGGAAACAGTAAGTGTTCAGCCACATGTGAAACGTCAACCACGACCTGCAACAAATGATGATGCCCAAGTAGGTGTTTTAGCTGCTGTCGCGGCTAATCCGCACATCAGTAGCAGACAAATTCCGCGAGAATTGGGAATATCTAGAACGTCGGTGCTGAGAATGCTACATCAATATCGATTGCACCCGTACCATGTTTCTATGCACCAGGAATTGCCTGGCGACGACTTTGAACGTCGTGTACAGTTCTGCCACTGGGCACAAGAGAGAAAATACGGGACGCTGACAGACATTTTGCATTCGTTCTATTTAGCGACGAAGCGTCATTCACCAACAGCGGTAATCTAACCCGGCGTAATATGCACTATTGGGCCACGGAATATCCACGATGGCTGCGACAAGTGGAACATCAGCCACCTTGTACGGTGCGGCATTAAAGGAGGAAGGATAATTAGCCCCAATTTTATCGATGGCAATCTAAATGGTGCAATGGTGTTTCACTGCACGACAGAATGGCGATGTAATTCCAACATGATGCATGTCCGGCACATAGTTCGCGTGCGGTTGAAGCGGTACTGAATAGCATGTTTTATGACAGGTGGACTGGCCCGCACCTTCACCGGGTATGACGTCCCCGGATTTCTTTCTGTGGGGAATGTTGAAGGATATTTGCTATCGTGATCCACCGACAACGCCTGACAACATGCGTCAGCGCATTGTCAATGTACGTGCGAACATTACGGAAGGCGAACTACTCGCTGTTGAGAGGAATGTCGTTACACGTATTGCCAAATGCACTGAGGTTGACGGACTTCATTTTGAGCATTTATTGAATTAATGTGGTATTTACAGGTAATCACGCTGTAAGAGCATGCGTTCAAATTGTTCAAATGGCTCTGAGCACTATGGGACTTAATTGCTTTGGCCATCAGTCCCCTAGAACTTAGAACTACTTAAACCTAACTAACCTAAGGACATCACACACATATATGCCCGAAGCAGGATTCGAACCTGCGAACGTAGCGGTCGCGCGGTTCCAGACCGTAGCGCCTAGAACCGCTCGGCCACTCCGGCTGGCCAACAGCATGCGTTCTCAGAAACGATAAGTTCGCATAGGTACATGTATCACATCGGAACAACTTAAATAAAATGTTCATACGTACCTACCTTCTGTATTATAATTTAAAAAACCTACCTGTTACCAACTGTTCGTCTAAAATCGTGAGCCAAATGTTTGTGACTATTACAGCGCCATCTAACACAGAGAGAGAAAAGTGGTCCAACTACAACATTCATATTTCTTTACGTATTACACAAATATGTAATAAAAATTGGGGTTCCTATTTAAAGAAACGCAGTTGATATCCGTTTGACCTATGGCAGCGCCATTTACGCGGCCAACCATAGCGCCATCTGGTTTCCCCCTTCAAGCTAGACGAGTTTCGTTCTTAGTAGTTTTTTTCGTTTGACGCTTATGTCGTGAGATATTTGGCCCGGTCACGATCAATGGACCACCCTGTGTAGTATTTGGAGGCGTTAGCTGTTGACCTGTTTGAGTACTTCAACACCGTCGTATAATCACTTGAAACTATTGTATCAGTATACATGCAGTCGAATTCACAAACTCGGTTCCGGTTATCTAAGACGCACTGTCAACACTCTTAAGTCTTTCACTCCTAGTTTCATGTGAATTCAACGTAGGAAAGTAGCAGTTTGAATGTGAACATCTTTCTTTCAAATTCGGTGCACCCAGTGACTGAGACGAGACATGAAGAACTATCAAAATACAGAGCTGTATGACAGCTGTGAAGAATGACTGTGTGAAATTTGCATGTGCCTGTCCCCAGATAAATGGCGGTTTTTATTTTTTATTTTATCATACGGCTAGGGACCTCCGTCGGGCAGACCGTTCGCCAGGTGCCGGTCTCTCAATATGACGCCACTTTCGCGACCTGCAGTCGATGAGGATGATAGGATGATGATAAGGACAGCTCAACACCCAGTCCCTGGACGGAGAAAATTCCCCGTCCCAGCCGGGAATCGAACCCGGGCCAAGAGGATGGACATTCCGGCACGCTGACCATTTAGCTACCGGGGGCGGACATAAATGACGGTAATTATAGTCCCTATCAAAACATATCAATGAAATTTAATTGGAAAGCTTATGATTAAATGTTTACACTCTCGCGCAAATTGATGGGTTTTCAAGAGTTTTCAAATGAAGTATCATTGACCCTAACCTTTTACTTTCAATATATTAAAACATCCCACTTTCAATTATTTTTGAAAAATACATCAAGATGTACACCTAAGGTATCCTGACCTTAAATTTAGTTTGTGACAAGAGAACACGTTCTAAGATACAAGAAAAAATACTTCCGTGGTACTACTGGGAGACGCAGTGCGCAAAGACTGCAGGGGAACACATTGACTGGAATATATTTAACAGATAATAACTAAGGTGTTTGGTGTCGATGTCGACGTGTTACAGTACCCTTAACAGCACCAGATAACTATTTGTAACTAATTTACCAGTATATAGTGATCAGAACATTATGAACACCGACCTACTATAGAAATAAAGCTGTCGAGGCGATAACAGCGGAACCTGACGACGAATGGCTGCATGTAGCTATCAATGAGCTTACTGTCTGTGTGTAGGCTGGGGAAGTCGTACAATCTATCTAAGTTTGACCGAGGGCATTTTGAAATGGCTCGGAGGCTCAGCACCAGAATTTGGAAACTGTACGACCTGTCATGTGCTCGAGGAGTGCTGTAGTGAGTGTCTTCAATATCTGGCAAAGTGAAGGTGAAACCCCAACCAGATGTCGTGGGGATGGACGGCCGCCCTCCATTACAGATGCCGAACGTCGTAGACTAGGCAGACTGCTAAAACAGGATAGGCGGCGAACTATTGTGGAACTAACATAAGACTTTCAAAAATGAAACTTCCTAGCAGATTAAAACTGTGTGCCCGACCGAGACTCAAACTCGGGACCTTTGCCTTTCGCGGGCAAGTGCTCTACCATCTGAGCTACCGAAGCACGACTCACGCCGGCTACTCACAGCTTTACTTCTGCCAGTATCTCGTCTCCTACCTACCTCGGTCGGGCACACAGTTTTAATCTGCCAGGATGTTTCATATCAGCGCACACTCCACTGCAGAGTGAAAATCTCATTCTGGAAACTTTCAAAAATTTTCAAATGTGTGTGAATTCCTAAGGGACCAAACTGCTTAGGTCATCGACCCGTAGACTTACACACTACTTAAACTAACTTATCCTAAGAACAACACGCACACCCATACCCATGGAAGACTCGAACCTCCAGCGGGAGGGACCGCGCAGTCCGTGACATGACGCCCTAAATCGCGCGGCAACACCGCAGGCTTTAATTATTGACAAATTATAAGTGTGTCTGAACAATCAGTGCACTCCCAACGATGAGTCTCAACAGTTGGAGACCCATGCATGTGCCAATCTCAACACCATGACATCGGCAACTTCGACTGAAATGGACACATGACTACAGAAGCTTGATGTTGGAGCACTGGCAGGGCGTTACATGGTCTGATGAATCCCCATACCCGCTTCATCGTGCAGATGAGATGGAACGAATCCGTCGTTTTCCAGGGGAGCAGCTCCTTCTCACCAGTGCTGCGGGACGGAGAAAAGCTGGCGGCGGCCCCATTATGCCCTGGGGAATATTCGCATGGCCATCCATGGGTCCAGTGGAGCTCGTACAAGGCACCATGATGGCCGAGGAGTATCTTACACAGGTTGCAGACTACGTACACTCCTTCATGACCGTGAGTTCCAGTTGATATGCTGGCCGGGAAACTCGACAGATTTGAACCCGATTGAACACACCTAGGATGTGACTGAAGGTGGTGTTAGAGCTCATCCCCCCTCGCCAGCATTTACGGGAATTAGATAACTTGGTGCCAGCTCCATCCAGCTGTATACCGAGGCCTGGTGTTATCCGTGCCAAAGGGGGACACACCGGCAGTTAGGCAGGTGTCCGTTGTGTTCCGGCTGATCAGTGTAGATGGACTCAATTGTACCAACGTTTTATCTGACCGTGGTTCCACCATCTAAATGTTTCAAGATCAACTTCATGTTCAACATAGTAAAGGAACTGTTTTCAACGTGACCATCTCAAATTTCTTTTAAATTTCGTGTGTCCAATTGTTCAGGTAAAAGATGGAAAAATGTCAATTTGCAGAGGTATATCACAGTTGTGAAGATAGTTACAGGCAAACTAACTTTAGAAATTGTGTGAAATTTACACTGATCGATCTCTAGATAAATAACTATAATTTAGGTTCTTATCAACGTATAGGAATGAAGCATAATTGAAAAGCTACTGAGAAGACTTTTACATTAAGTGCACCATGGCGCGATTCTAAGAATTTCCGCATGAAAGATCATGAAAGATAATTAACCCTCACCTTCAGCGTCGAGTACCTCAAAACGTATCAACAAAAATTATTTTTGTAAGAAAATATCAAGGTCGCATACCAAATGCATCATGACAAAAACTTTGTTTTGTTTACATCATTGCAGTACAGAATACAGGAAGCAGAACATAAAAATCTAACAAAAATTACTGGTAAATACAGTTCATGAGTAATATTATACAAACACGTGGCTTATTTGACTGTAGTGGTATTACAAACCACGTACAATGTAGCTGCAATGAAAAAACAATAAAAAGTGGATGGTGCTTGTTTCTGAAGTCTCCATCTAAATTGCTGATATTCACCAGATCTGATGCAGGGTGAGTCTATATACCTCCATTCGGTAACACTGGATCCATTATTGTGAAAATGTCATGTCTTCTGATGAAACAAATGTGTAGTTTGACGGCAGACACAAAAGATGAAGATCCACCATGTGGATGTAAGGCTTCACCTGTTCCCATGTCAGTTTCCAACCCTCCAATGACTGTCAAACATACGGAAAAAATTTCGTCTATGTCTGTTAACTAGATTGTATTCAGTGTAATGTTAAGTGGCTATGGTTCTCTGAAAAAATCCTCTAACAAGTTTCTGGAGACCATATGCAAATTCCCGTCACCATGTAGTCTTTCCATTACACTGCTTAGTAATTGCAGACCTGCATCGCCATACCCAGTGGCTGTTTCCACTTCACTGTTTTTCTTTCGTTTCCTCTGTAATGCAGTGGAGACTCCCAAAAGATAATAGCAGGGCTGGGTAGCGAAAGGTAGAACTTAGTGTGGTTTTTATGAGGTGGCCAGAACAGCATTCAGCGGGAATTCAAAACCCCTGCGTCACAGGCGGTACCCGAGTCGTTTCTCCTGAAAGACGGGGCGTTCCGGAAGGAGGCCGTTTGCGAACAGGTAAGAAACTTCTACACAGGTGTCGCTTCACTTGACCCTCAGGGCGAAACGCCGTTGAGTCTACGGCCGTGCTAGGTAACGTCCTGCTCAAAATTTTCAGAAAATATAAATGTTCTTGTCTTGTTCTCTCTTTCTCTATATTAGCGTGCTTCTGACTCCGGGTCTACTTGCCGAGTTGCCATTCATCTGTTACAGAGTCATCTCATAGAATGGAAGACGTCTCCTGGTTCCGTTTGCCCGATTCTGATCGACTCGCTTATGAATAATGACACAGAAAGGATTAAGAGATTGACGGACTCAGTTACATGTTTTTCATTTGGCAGAAAGTGCGATAACTGTGCTCATTGGGTGGCGAGTTTCTGCTGTGGCAGAAAGACAGCCAAGTTGCAGAGCGTTCACGTAGTCTCGAATGTCTTTAGATTTTCAAGGAGTACACACATCTTTAGGGATTTAAAAACTATATTTCAGGTTAGGATTCTGTAGAGGGACAGCTTCAGGTTAGGACCAGAGACAGACTTCTTGAGATGTAACTGGTGAGACGAACCTTGCTGCCAGTACAAGGATGCCTGTACTTGAGCATTAAGTGCAGGTAGAGGTCTGAAATCACATTCTCCAGTTGCTGCAGCCGTCGCCTTCCTAATTCACATTCAACATTTTTGTAAGATGCGCCATCACTTAACATTTTGGCCACCTTATGGTGTTTGCTCCCGCCTTTCCGTGCCCTTTCTATGTTTAACGAACAACTTAATGCAGTCACTGGCCGTATCCGCGCTAATTAGTATAACTGTATTCAGCCTCCCACCAGTCTGAAGGTTATAATCCCTTGTCCAGTCGTCAGTGGTTCCTTTTAATATATCATTGGATAAATTTCATATTTTTAAAGACATTAAATATGTTGGTTGTAGGGAACATTTTTTTCCATTCATAGCTAGGAGATCACTCCTCCCATTAATATATCTGATTCGTGTGGTATCTACTTGTTTAATGTAAGTACTTTTTTGGGCCACTCGTATTGATATTCATTTAAATAAGACGTTCCCATTGCTCAACAATATCCGGGTTTTAAACCAATTTACTTCACCATTTGCCGGCCGCTGTCGTCGAGCGGTTCTAGGCGCTTCAGTCCGGATCCAGGCGGCTGACACGGTCGCAGGTTCCAATCCTGCCTCGGGCAGGGATGTGTGTGATGTCCTTAGGTTAGTTAGCTTTTAGTAGTTCTACGTCTAGGGGACTGATGACGTTAGACGTTAAGTCCTATAGTGCTTAGAGCCATTTCAATCATTTTTTTGCTTCACCATTTGATTCATCGGTCTGTTGGTTACCAGAGACTGGTAGTGTACGTCATAGGTATATGCATTCAGCCACAACAGACGCAGCAGGACTCCTGTCTGCCCACAAATGAAGTGGAATATGACTCATAGTAAGGTCCTTTAACACATGACGTAGTATAAAGATGCCACTCTGTAGTAACTCTAAGTCTTCGGGATCGCAGGACGGATTCATGAAATTTTTTCTGGAATTGTATTGGGCAGCCTATCTACACTGTTTGGGTAAACAAGCCTAATACATGGACAAGCTAATGATAATTGTTTGAAACAAAAATTCTGTTTGATAAAATTAATGAAATTAAAATTTTTAAAGAGGACTGTAAAACAGGGTACATGGCTGCCTACTGCATTGTTTTAGTCTAGTGATGTAAAAAAATATTTTAAACTTTAAGTGTTTAATTACGATATTGTTCCCAGAAACTACAAGTATTTCCCAAATTTGAAATAAAAATTACCAACATCTTGACTTGCATGAAAACCCAAACCAAGAAAAAAGGCAATGAGGAGATTTCTTTGGTAATATCTTCTTCGGCCTAAGAATTTTCATTGAGATTTTTTTCGGCTCAAAGACTTGCCGGAAACACTAAAATTGATTAAGTTCCCAGGCGTGTCTTCACTGGATAAACTGAACGTGTATAAATTTGATTATTTGGTAATTGCAGGAGCTGAAATGCAGCTGACTGATTTCCATTCTAGTTCAGTATGGACTCAAAAACTTATCCAAACAAGAAATGAATAAGAAGCGAACGAATCAGAATGACTGTCGAGCAATATGAGCCAAAATGCCGAAGTTAAAATTAAGGAAACATTTTTTATCTTGACAATATTTTCACCTACGGCTGTGAGTCGTTATTTTTTCAACTGAATAGCATCAAAGACTCACTAAGTAACCATTTGTCAGATGACTTGAGTACAGTATGCATTCTGCTAAAAGTAATATAATCTATTTGGCACAGAAATTTTGAAATATATTATTTAGAGGGAAGAAAACCTGTTCTTTGCAATGACGAGAATAACGGCTTTCAGTTAAGGTATGTTAATCCTAAAATACATATTTGTTTCCAACATCGAATTTCGAGGTACACATGGTTTTCATGAAGCGTAATTTTTTAATATTTAGTTAAATAAATGTTTAAAAATGAAAAAATTACAATCTTGCTTTCAGCGTCCTTCAAATGTACACAAAATAATAATATTTGGGTGAACCCAGTTGGAATAAGAACTTAGATATTTAATACGTATATGCATGGTATGTATCGTTTATGTAACAGAGAATGGTGCAAGAAAGAAAATTACTGATGTGAGGAATGTCATTATTGCAAGTGGAGGTGTTAGATCTCTCCTTAACTAATTACTTGATTTTGAAGTTGGTAATATGTTGACAAATTTTCTCTATGATAGTCAGATCATTAAAGACGACATCAGTAGAAATGGTTTAACTAATTGCAAAACTGTGTGAACGAAAACACAGCGCCCACTTCATTACATGTCAGTATCGCTTTATAACATGAACTCCAGTTATGTGTGTGAGACTGAGTAAATAGAAATTTACAGTAATTAACCCGTAATGTGTACCTTCATAAACATTAGTATGTGAACATGGTATCGCCTTTTAACATAAAAGCTATCCACGAACCAGACATCACCTGTTCGCATAAAGAACAGTATCGGCTACTTAATAATTTGCCTGCCCCCTCCCCCGCCCCCTCCTTCCACCGGTACATTTCAAGAGAAGAATGAAGAATCTGAGGGAGAGAAGGACGAAATGAGAAGACGAAGAGGAAGGAGGAAGGAAGAAAGAAAGGGTTTACTTCGCCAGTGATAACAAGGTCCCACATCCACTAATCTATTAACTACAATTTTTCTAGAATACCAGTCTGTTAATCACACTCACATCGACAAATAAGACATCTTCAAACGAGGAAAAAACATTACGTGATTCCGACATTCCACGATCCAAATAAGCTACAGCAGGGAAACACATGACATACATAATATGGAACAATGTGCCTCAAAAAGTACGTGTTGTCGGAGGAATAGGGCATAATGATTTTAACTGTTCTGTATATATTTGGCTCACGTTGTAAAGAGACTGAACGACACAGTGTCATCAGATTTCCCATGGATGGATGACTGGCAGATAACGTGAAAGAGAAAGTAATTAGAAAGCAATTGTCAGGAGGACGAGGAGCTGAAAGTTAGCCGTGAAATCCTTTCACTATTACGGTGAAGTTTCTAAGAATTAGAAAATACTCTGAGGATGTACCTATAAAGCACATCATCTGCTACAACCCAGCTCCTGACACACTATCATGCAGAAAGTGTCCACAGATATAATGGTACAGAGTACACTATCTGATCGAAAATATCCGGACACTTATTAGTGGACACTAACATGGATTGTGTTTAATTTTCGCCTTACGTGGGCTTGAAATCTGCGGGAGATATTTTCAATTAGGTGTGTGCATGTCTATGGACAAATAGCAGCAGTGTCTTCCTGAAGAGCCGAAACCAGGGAAAATAGTGATGTAGGACTCTGGGATCTTGAGCGTAGTCGACGTTCTCACTCACCCGAAAGGTGATAAGTTGGTTTCAGATCGGAACTCTGGGCAGGACAGTCCATTTCGGGAATGCAGTTGTCAATAAACGCTTGCGTCAGAGATTTTGCCTTGTGACGGGTTGCATTTTCCTGTATGTCATTGTTTCCAGAATGTTCCCCTAGTGTAGGCACTACACAATTCTACAAAATGAGTTCATATCCTTACGCACTTAGCATTTTGTTAAGTGAAATGTGGGGCTCACGCCTTAACCACGAAAAACTTCCACATACCGTACCACCTCCTAATTTCACGCTGTTATTTTACAACCATCTTCCACAATGCTCAACGATCCCCGTTCATCAGTAGTTAAGTATAGCTCGTCTTTGTTTAGTTGCGGTTGTTCCATCGCGTTCCATTGCACAATCACAATATCAACAATCGACTTGAGCGTCTTTAGAAGGGTTAAATGCCCCTAATGTATTTATCCCTCAAGCGACAACAAATGACTTGTCCACGTTCGAACTAGTGGTCAACTTCGCATTACATTGGCGTGTCCGGGTACTTTTGCTCCGATAGTGTACGCCCCTGTGGATCTCACTGCAGACTCTGGGTCACATATCTCCATTCATCCTGCATAATAACCATTGAGTGTTTAACAGTGTAATGGGCAACTCTTAGATGCACTTCCTCCGTTCATAGGGAATACCATGGGTACGCAAATCTGCGTCCTCTGTGATTTTATGCAAGAACCGAGTTTGTCTGGCTCGTTGATGTATCGTGGTTTATCCTGGAAAATGGCTGTCGTCGTTTATCTTATGATGCATCTCGGCATACCTTTGTCGTACTACTCTATGGTTTCGCTATTTTCATCGTCTGCTATGACATCACTGTAGGAGGACGTATGACTATGGATATTTGGTCTAATGGGATCGTCATGTCGGCAGTCTCAATCCTACAGTGGTGTATGTGTCTTCGTGTGGTCCATCTACAGCTGATTGTTTATAATACCAGGCAACAAAGGCTCAGCTTTGTGACTGCATTGAAGAGTTCGTAGCATGTCATTCTGTCCAGAGAATAATAGCATGCATCAGAGTAAAACTATGACTATCTGGTAAAAGTTATATGACCATTACATTTTACATTCTATGCAAATGACGTAGAAGATTGAGTCGGAAGGTATATGAGGCTATTTTAGGGTGCTGTTGATGGAAACTGAGAAGTCGCAACGCTAGAAAACGGTATCAGAATGCAAGAAGATCTCCAGAGCATCGAGAATGGTGCAGGTAACGGCAGTTGATCCCTAACATAAACAAATTTAATCTACTGCATACTCACATAAACGCAAAAGAATCGTTATGAACAGTCACATCAATTTCTGCGTGCAAGCGTACGAATCGACTTAAAGTGCAAAGATCACATACAAATAATCGTAGAAAATGTACATGCTAGGCAGATGGCCTGGAGGAATTCTCAGGAAGTATAATACCTATACATCTACCAGAGAGGTAGCTTATGAAATTCTTGTTTGACCGATACTTGAATATTACTTCTCATGAGACTTTTACAGTATAGAACAGATAGCGAGAATATAGAAGACGCCAAGAAAAGCAGTATGTTTCGTCACAGGTTTGTTAGTCAACAGGAAAGCATCACGGAGATGCTCATACAACTCCACTGGCAGAGGGAACACGAGAGACGTTGTGCATCACGTTGTGGCTTAGTGTTGAAATTTCTACTGGATGTATGTTCCTAGAAGTGTCAAGAGATATGTTGCGTCACATAACGTACAAAGTAAAATTAGATTTTCGAGAGCACCTAAGGCTTATTAATAATCGGCTTTTCCCGTGCACCGTACGCAACTGGAACAGCAAAGTTACAGTGATAGATAAAATACCACCCGTTAAACAACACAAGCAGGTGTACGAAGTATAGAACACACATTCAGGGGGCGGTTACGGAGATAAGACGAAGGAGGATACTCCTGCCACCTGGGTAGCCACTCGAAATTCAAAAAAATTTTAAATTAACTTACTTTTTGGCTTCCATCACTGTCTCTAATACCGCGTTTCCTGATAATCGCAGTATAAATTACGTAGAGCACTCTTCACGTTTCTATTATGATAGGCTAACCCCCCCCCCCCCCCCCACCATCCTGCCACTGACATAATGAGCGATCAAAAAGATTCCGTTCGAAGGCCAGAAGGCCTACTGACCCCTAGCCTACTTGTCGGAGCTTATAAGACTTGCACCGTAAATATTGTGCGGAAGTGGAAAGTGCTGTTGATGTGTGGTTTTCACAGAAATGATTGGTACACAGGGGCTCGTATTGTTAGCCACGCAATAACACATAGAAAGTATATCTTTGTGTATCATACACTTCTTAAATGTCCTATTGATATTAACAAACTAAAATGTGTTAAATTAGAATGTCAGTGGTGTTTGCTGCAGGATTCCAGTGTGAATCGTTTACGAGGTATTTGGAAAAGTTCACACGTTGACCCTTGTACAATACCTGTGGTAAAACATACTATGGAAGAACACACGAGTTACGGGTATTCTGACCAGTTACAAGACAACTGACCACAACAAGTTGTGTTGAAAATGACCACCGGCAGCGGCAGTACACGCTTCCAGTCTGTACGGAACGACTGGTGCGAAGGTGCCAGCATTTCGGTGGTGATGCCCGAGCAGGCTGCAGTAATATGTCGTTGCATATCATCGGATGTGGTTATTATGCTCTTGAAGACAGCGCCTTTCTGCTTTCCCTACAGAATAAAGTTTACAGGCCTCAAATTCGGAGAATAGGTTGGACAAAGTACAGCTCCTCTGCGTCCAATCCAAGAACTTGGAAACAATTCGTAAAGACATTTTGTACTACTTAATGCACTATAGACTGAACAGCGATCATGCTGGTACCACAGGTTCCTCCTACGCTGTAGAGGAACATCTTCTACCAACCTGGAAGCTGGACTGCTAGGAGGCTCGACAATTGTGCGGGTTCAATGTTTCGTCTGTGATACATGGACTTATGAACGGATGGTTCACTATCCCACTCGACACGTTTACACTCCATGAACGCTGGCGTTCAAAAATGGTTCAAATGGCTCTGAGTACTATGGGACTTAATATCTGAGGTCATCAGTCCCCTAGAACTTAGAACTACTTAAACCTAACTAATCTAAAGACGTCACACACATCCATGCCCGAGGCAGGATTCGAACCTGCGGCCGCAGCGGTCGCGCGGTTCCAGACTGTAGCGCCTAGAACGGTTCGGCCACTCCGGCCGGCTAACGCTGGCGTTCCTCCTGACGAAACCAACGGCGGTTCCCAACAGAACAGTAGTGCATGTCTCGGCAGGTTACTTGGCTATGATTGGTAAATGCGGTTTCATTACAAAATTAGATACATGATACATCTGGTGTATCCCGTCAAAGCGTCCAAGTACAGAAGGTAGCACGATTCTCCTAATCGTTTCCATGAAATTCTTGATGGAGAGAGATGTGATACGTTTGGAATCATGGAACCTTTGTCAATGGGGAATACGTAGGACACTTTCGTTACTCGCACCACTTCCTCGAGCGATTGCGCGGGAGCTAACGTGCGGGTGAACTACAACAGCAGCATGAACATTAATTTCCTCATCTTCTTTCGTTGTTTGTTTCCATGTTCTACGTTGTCTAGGTGTTACATTACCGCTTCTACGTAACTTGTGGAAGAGGCTGATAAATAACGCCCGAAATGATTGACGTCTATTGGGATATCTTGCCACACACACAGTACAAGAACGAAGTGCATTCTTCACACTCTCTCGGTGCACCATGAACATGTCGACCTTCTCTCCACGGGTATATCCCATAGTCCATTCACGAACAACTCCTTCGACTGCCACACACTAAGTGACCAGCAAATACCAATGCACTCAAGAAACACACAAACACACTATTATCAAACGTAATATCATCGTACTTGGCAACTACGCAGGTTGAATGGCACAGATAAACGTCGGTGTGGAAACTTTTCAAAACACGATACTTCGTAAATGACTCGCAAGAAACACCACTGCTATTCTAATTGACCCTACCGTTAGCCTGTTAATGTTAACTAGCATTTTTCCATTTTAAAAAGTGTACTTTCACACAAAATATACTTTTTCTGAGTATTATTACTATCTCTTTATTGGCTAACAATATGAGCCCCTGACTACCAATCTAATCCATGAAAACCGCACATAAATAGCATTTTCCAGCTTTATAGGTGATTCACTCCATACAGAAACATCGTATTCGCAGTGTGTTGCATAAACGCTGCAGTAACACCCTCAAATGGGAACTTTTTGATCGCCCGTTATGAATACTGACTCTGGAGCGAAAACCACTGGCATTCGAAACAGCTTCCAGTCGCATTGGAATGCAGAAATTCATGTACTGTATGGTTTTCGAAGACTTCTTATACTACTCTTCCGGCAAAAAAGTGACATGGTAAAGATGATGAAGTGGATAGCGATCATGCACTCTTCTGTTCAACGTAGACTTCAAAGGCTCGACCGGTGACTGTGGTGGTCATGTGATGTGCGACAACTCATTGTCATACAAAACAGTCCCGGGAGTTAGGGGCTTCGTGAACAGCGTTCTGTTATCTCGGAACACAGCCCCATCGTAGAGGAACAAATTATGTATCATAGGATGGACCTGATCAGCCCAAATGGTTACATAGTTCTTGACAGTAATGCGCCTTACCCAGTAACAGTGGGGTATTAAATACCACAACGTGGATGCTCATATTATCACCGAATCCCCGTTATGTTCACTACTGCGACGCAAAATCGGCCATACGCTGGAAACAGTGTAAAAACTAAGACTCATCGAAATAAATTACTTTCTTTCATCGCTCCATTGTCCAGGTTTTGTGGTTTCGGCACCAAATTTTGCTGTTACGGACTCATACATAACTGACGAGTGGTTGCCGAATTCTAGGTGACACTGCAGTACCCTGTACATGGAATTTCTTTGAGTTATTTATGGTGTTGACAGGATTGGTGGGTGCGACTTGCAGTTCTGCAGTGACTTTCGCAGCTGTCGTAAAAATGCTCTTCAAGTAGCATCTGTCACGATTAATCAACACATAATTTCGTCCGCATTGTGACTTAACGATTGATGATTTAACGATTTTCGTCTATGCAGCAAATACCTTCGGTATGCTGCCTTTTGAAATATCAAACATGTGCACTACCATAGTAGCGGAAACACCCACCATAAGAGCACCCGCCGGCCGCTATGGCCGAGCGGCTCTAGGCGCTACAGTCTGGAACCGCGCGACTGCTACGGTCGCAGGTTAGAATCCTGCCTCGGGCATGGATGTGTGTGATGTCCTTAGGTTAGTTAGGTTTAAGTAGTTCTAAGTTCTAGGGGGTTGATGACCTCAGATGTTAAGTCCCATAGTGCTCAGTGCCAAATGAACCAAGCCCTACGAGCACCGACAATTTCTCCACTTTCGTATTCACTTACCTTCGACATAATGCGCTCAGAACTAGAGAGAATATGGTTGGAAACACGACTGACATTTGCAGCGTGTTGAAGGCCTTATAAATGTTCTGTCCATCGTCAGTACAAAAGCGCACCCTGCAGATCTGGCTGCATTTATGTACAGACAAGCATTCCTTGCAGTTTTTCATATTTTTGACCAGCCTCCGTATTTCACGAGGGGTCTCGTCCATCAGTTAGTTCCAGCCAGACGTAACAATGTTGTCACAGGACGTGGGTACCGGCAGATTGTCCACGATACTCAGAGGGCCATAGACACGGGTTCCCAGGTAGATGCCGTGTTTCTTGACTTCCGTAAGGCGTTCGATACAGTTCCCCACAGTCGCTTAATGAACAAAGTAACAGCATATGGACTATCAGACCAATTGCGTGATTGGATTGAAGAGTTCCTAGATGACAGAACGCAGCATGTCATTCTCAATGGAGAGAAGTCCTCCGAAGTAAGAGTGATTTCAGGTGTGCCGCAGGGGAGTGTCATAGGACCGTTGCTATTCACAATATATATTAATGACCTTGTGGATGACATCCGAAGTTCACTGAGGCTTTCTGCGGATGATGCTGTGATATATCGAGAGGTTGTAACAATAGAAAATCGTACTGAAATGCAGGACGATCTGCAGCGAACTGATGCATGGTGCAGGGAATCCAATTGCATCTCAATGTAGACAAGTGTAATGTGTTGCGAATACATAGAAAGAGAGATGCCTTATCATTTAGCTACAATACAGCAGGTCAGCAACTGGAAGCAGTTAATTCCATAAATTATCTGGGAGTACGCATTAGGAGTGATTTAAAATGGAATGATTATATAAAGTTGATGGTCGGTAAAGCAGATGCCAGACTGAGATTCATTGGAAGAATCATAAGAAAATGCAATCCGAGAACAAAGGAAGTAGGTTACAGTACACTTGTTCGCCCACTGCTTGAATACTGCTCAGCAGTGTGGGATCCGTACTAGAATGGGTTGATAGAAGAGATAGAGAAGATCCAACGGAGGGCAGCGCATTTCGTTACAGGATCATTTAGTAATCGCGAAAGCGTTACGGAGATGATAGATGAACTCCAGTGGAAGACTCTGCAGGAGAGACGCTCAGTAGCTCGGTACGGGCTTTTGTTGAAGTTTCGAGAACATACCTTCACCGAGGAGTCAAGCAGTATATTGCTCCCTCCTACGTAAATCTCGCGAAGAGACCATGAGAATAAAATCAGAGAGATCAGAGCCAACACAGAGGCATACCGACAATCCTACTTTCCACGAACAATGCGAGACTGGAATAGAAGGGAGAACCGATAGAGGTACTCAAAGTACCCTCCGCCACACACCGTCTGGTGGCTTGCGGAGTATGGATGTAGATGTAGATTGACAAAGGCAGTGACATGGCAGAAGACGGTCGGTGGTAGAAGGAAGCAGATACAAAGTGCTGCCACCACTGGCACCTGGTCTTGTTTTCCTTCCAGAATCGTCGCATCTGGCATTTCGCTGCCAAGCAAAGGTGCGTAGATATGTAGCAGGCGTTGGGTTGCTGACAGTCAGTAATAGCTGCAATCGTTTTATGGAGTAAAGTAATGCCGTGGATGTGGAGCACTAGTGTAGATGCACTGTACGCAGAGGACAGCAACAGCTGGGTGTACCGAACTCGAACGATAACTTTAACTAGGAACTATAGGTTGGCCGCTGCAAGCACTGTCTGACGAGTCTTAAAGCGGTGGCTGACAAGTAACAGGGACGCAATTGGCGAATCTTGGGTCGTCAGCTGACAAGTCATGCGGCGGCGGCTGCCTAGTGTTGGGGTGGCGGTTGACAAGTCTTCGGGAAATGGCTGACGAGTCTCGGGGCACTGGCTGATGAGATTCGGGACAGTGGCTGACGAGTGCTGTGGCAACAGCTGACAAGTCTTGGGGCACTGACTAGAATTATTTTGGTTCAGCTTGCCTTGCCCAAGGAACTGCTGTTGTGCCCATACTCTGGAGTGCAAAGAGTTGGAACCTACCAGGTAAAGCAGACACATCCCAGGGGAAGCTGGACAGTGGTGCCTGGGGTCAGAGCGGAAACTGTGAAGGCAGCAAGGCAGTTCGATGCACATGGTGATCATTGTGTGTGGCCTGTGGTTAGGCATCATTTGACTTTTAGTGCTTTCGGCTGTATGTCCACACTATAAGGCAGCTCGAAACCAGCAACTTTTTGCAGAAAAAAGATTTCCTTTACGACGAATGGAGGCATAAGAGCGACTTGTGGCATTCCGACCTTTGAGTTTTTTATGGCAGTAGTGTACTGATAAGATTTTTAATTGATGAAACGTTGAATTGCTACTGGGCCTGAAAACTGATATGCAGTCCTGGGTATAAATATACTGTATTTTGATGAAACATGGTAAGGCCATGTGAATAACATTAGTAGTGAATTATGTAATGATGTGAGTTTTAGCGATAGGGTTAAGTGAGTTGTCTTACTACGTACATTCATAATTGATGTACACATGGTTATTGTTTCACTGATAAGGTACATGAGGTCCTGCTGTCTGTCCGCGATTACTTAAGTGTTGGTCCTAGTAGCATGTCCTTGTGGTACATAGTTGATTAGCGTTTGTCTTTGTAGGTTAGAGCATATTTTGAAAGTTAATGTCAATTGGGTGAAATACTGATATTCGAATATGTTTGTATATCCAAATAATTGTATGGCTCAAACTGTCAAGAAAATTAGTTTACAGTTGCTTAACAGCACACAGTCCCACAGCCTGTACTCGACTACGTCACAATTTGTGGTCACGGTCACTGTCTCCTCTCACTGTAGCCAACTCCGATCGTCTATCTCGTCTCCAACTCATAACCGTTGACCCCACAGTTGCAGGCTCCTCCAGAAGTGTCGTCCGCCGACGGCGCAGCGAGCCTTAAGCAGGGGACATTAGGAGGATGAGGAAGTAGACCAGATTTCGTTACACCAGCCGCCAAACTGCGCATCACACGACACTACACAGTCGCGCTCGGCGGTGAACTCCTCGTGTTCATTAATCTGGAGCGCGCGCAACAAATCGGCCAACAAAAGCGCCTCTCCCGTAACAGAGCTGCCGACCGTAAAAGGGTAAGGGGCCTGCGCTAAGAACAAAATGAAATTGCCGGCCCGGAGGGGATATTGGATGAGCCGGCGGCAGTCGCAGGGGTGCGAGCGCTCGGTCCGGTGCTGGTGGGAGGTTAGTTCCGCCTCCTCCCCCCCCCCCCCCCCAAACGCCGTCGCCGCCCCGGTCGCACCAGCCAGCGCCACCACCCACCCCACCGAACCGGGAGACAATGGGATCTCCAGCGCAAATACCTGAATCAGTTAATCACCCATCGCCCAAATTCCAGATAGTTCAATAAGGGAGCGGTGGTATTCGCAACGCGATGAGTACAAGCAGTGAATACAGACAAGCAACCGAGCGGTCCAAAAGCTCACGCAGACAACCCACCTCACCTGAACATTAACTAATGAAATTGTTTGATCCGGGAGGATAAACTGTGCGAAATTCACTTGAATGAAGAATTGAAGGTAATTTGACTGTCATAGCGCTATATTGTCCTTTGAAGGTGAATGGGGTGAACAAGTGACATAATGAGATGAATAGCGCTAGGCCACCGTTAGAACACAAACATATCAGACGATTGTCTGTGTCCAGTTTATAATGAATTTAACTTTAATGGCTCTGGATCTAGTACACAGTACAATGTACACAGCAAGACTGAAGAAGAATAAAGAGCTGCAATCCTAATAGCTGTTCCCAAGCAGAAGAAACATAAATCGTTTAGTGCTTGTTTAACTGTGTACCAATTGCAGTTCATCGAAGAAATAATGGTCAGCATTGCTTACATTTATATACCGAACACAAACATGAAGTTAAGAGCAAAGAAAATTGATGAAACGATTTTGTTTTCCAGAAGAATAATGGATGTAATATACCCTTCAGTATATAAGAAAACGGTTCCCTTATAATTCTCGGAGATCGTTAAAAATATGTCAAGGGTCTCGTTACAGAAGATTTATAAGCAGTCCTACACTACTGAGTTACTGACATTCACATTATAAATTAAACCTATCTAACATGGTACTTCAGTAGTTCTCAAGCAAAATACTGAAACGTAGAGTGCCTGAATAAACATTTACAAACGAGAAATATAAGTTTTTAATGAGGCTTACTTTGGTTCAGTATATTCTTTCACTTTTTTTCCATTCCCTTTCCTTCAAATAATTCTCACAGCACTTCCATTTTCCAGCCTTACCTGTCTGTTGTTAGTGTCTTCGAAATTCAACCTTTTACATTCATGGTGAACTCGACTTCGGATCAGAATACCGTTTATACGTTCCAGAGCATTTTCGATGAAACACAGCAGAAAACTTCGAGAAACTTACGTCTTCGAATACTTATTGTGAAATTTACAAACATTCGTAGTGCGCCAATTGCAGGACTGCCTGATGCAATACGTGTCATTCATATATTTTTCATCAATAGAACAATCGCTAAGATTTTCAGTGTGTATTCTGTTTGCATGCTTATCGGGCTCGTAAGAAAAGTCTATGTCGAAATATCTAAGAGTCTGAATGCAATATACACTTAATGTCAGTATAGGTTATCAACGCTCAATGTACGAGTAGAACTCGTCCTTTCTTCATTGAGGATAATTGCTGCCACACCTAGACTTGAAACTGTTGTCACTGTTTGTGACCAAAGGAGGGGAGAACATTGAATCATCTAGAACCTTCTGTCTAGGGCTGATCTGTGTACAACTTAGTTGTGGGTTTTCTTTTGCAGTCTAATACTTGCTATCATGTATTCCTCATCTCCTCTTCAAACCACCACTTCTCATCCCATTTTCAGACATACAGGTATGTTCTGTGTAAAATGAAAGCAGATAGCTGAGACGTTGTTTTGGGTAGGTCAGTTTTGTACAGCATTACGATGCTAATAACTTTAATGTCAGTAGGCTGACGCTACACCTGTCATATGACCTCACCACATTATATAGAAGTGCTGCTGCAGTATTTCATCATAGCAATAAGAAAGTAAATATCATTTACGTGTTCTTAGTTACGATTACTGTAGAGGCTTTGAGCGGATATAATAGTAGCATATTTATGCGGAATTCGGTGTATTTTTCAGGAAACATAAAACCTAGTAAGCAGGTGAATAATGGATGAATGAAAATAGGATATGAATTTTCATTTGTCTGTGTGGTTTTAGCTCCCCAGTGAAACGTGAGCGACCGTAAATGAATGTCGCTTGCTCCGTTATATCTTTGGTTTTATTACAGGACAGAACATACAACACGTCGTAAAATTGGGTATGGTACGTGAACTATTACGGTACGAGAAACTGAAATGAGCAACTGCCCTCTTTCCGAATTTCATTTCTCAGTCTATATTTGTATTTAAAGTATAACAGCACATAATGATAGTAGTTTTTTCATCTACATCATCTCATTCACTATATACAGCTGAAAGAGGTGATATATCAGGTATCATAAAATAATATCTTCTTCTGAAAGAATGCACATCACAATTTCTAAAGTACACTACTTCATCTAAATCACATCTTTTAGGAATTGCGTGTGAAAGATGTGAAATACCAAGTATCATAATGTAATCTCTTTCTCTGAAAACAAATTGCACATTGTAATTTTGAAGGAACATAATGTATCCGTGTCTCCACAACAATACCGCACGACTATTGATAATTCTAATTGCAGGGTTTTGGAGAAGGGGATGTTTCTGCAAACCACCTGCTTACAGGTCACACTATCTGTCCATCTGCGCCGGCCGGTGTGGCCGAGCGGTTCTGGGCGCTTCAGTCTGAAACCTCGCAACCATTACGCTCGCAGGTTCGAATCCTGCCTCGGGCATTGATGTGTGTGATGTCCTTAGGTTAGTTAGGTTTAAGTAGTTCTAAGTTCTAGGGGAATGATGACCTCAGATGATAAGTCCCATAGTGCTCAGATGCGTTTGAACCATTTGTCAATCTGCTCGTTCCTTGAAGTGGATTACGAACGAAAGGCTACTGGATTCAGTGGTCGGAGTAACACAATGCGCGTTCGAGAGTTCAAAACAAGCTTTAGACAATGTTCCCATACTTGAGATTCTGGATTTCTGTCTACCAGATTGATACAGCTATGTCAAGAGTTGGTGGCGTAGTATTGCAAATGGATGAACATGAGAGGAAACCAATAGCGTATGCTTCCCGTATCTTACCAACACGTTAAAAATATGTGACTGACAGGCCGTGCAAAACCTGTAGGATAACAAGGTGGTCCATACGGACCTGTGTCTTCCAGTCTGAAGTGAAACCCAATAGTGGAACTGTGAATGTTGTTGCAAATGGTCCAAGTCACCTGTTCTCTGATCATGAGGACGTTAACGACAGTAAGACAGAGTCTTTTCCTCCGGAACTTAATAAAGCCATAAAGACAGGGATTAATGCTCCTTGTATTAATACCATCACGACTGGGTTGCCAGTGTTGTTTGGTGACTTGATTAGGTACCAAAATGATGACCCCATCATCCTTAACCTTAAGCAAAAGTTATAGAACTCTCATTAGATAAAATCATACTTCACTACAAAACGAACTATTTTCTGTACGTATAGGAAGGAAGGCGAAGATAATTCCGAAGGAACTGGTGCCCGTTGTTTTTAAATATTACCATTCACAGTTGGGAATGTGGACTACCTTCAGCTGTATAATGAAGTGACGGGACCGGGACACGAACCCGGATTTCCTGGTCTGGCAAGAATTTTCACTATCGTCATTCCATTATACAGCTGATGGTAGTCCATGTTCGCTTCTGCAAATACATCTCATGTATTTCATGACGGCTGTATTCGCCCCAATACCTGTTCCTTCTTACATACATGCATGTCCGAACCAACATTACATTATAATACGGAATAACACAGGCACTGCAATATCGTAAATATATATCTCGTCTGGTGGATGCCCACTATATTATTCCCAGCCATCCTTTGCTGAAAGGGTAAGTAGCAATTTAAAGACCGCATTAGTCGCCTGCCATAAGGATCAGACTAGATGGGGCCACACTCCACGTTGTATCTCCTACATTGCCATTCACAAGTGCCACAAAACGGCTCCGAATAATTTGATGATGGCTTATATTCCTAACTCTCCCATTTCCAATTTGTGGTCTATCAGTGATATTTAGCCGAAAAGCAGGGGTTCTCGTGTCATTAGGGGTCCGCAGTTCGTGGTCGTGCGGTAGCGTCCTAGCTTCCCGCGCCCGGATTCCCTTGTTCGTTTCCCGGCAGTGTCAGGGATTATCTCTTCCTCGTAATGACTGAGTGTTGTGTGATGTCCTTAGGTTAGTTAGGTTTAAGTAGTTCTAAGGTCTAGGGGACTGATGACCATAGCTGTTAAGTCCCATAGTGCTCAGAGCCATTTGAACCATTTGTCTTTAGGGAAAACTGGAAAAAAAAGTAGAGGTCAAAATTCAGATCGCAAATCAGAGTAATACAGGCAAATTTAATAAAGGTAGGCGTCTCTGGTAAAACATTCATATGCCCAATAGGGCCGTATATATGCTTTCGCAGGAAACGTCACCCCCCGAAAGTTTTTGCCCAGGTATCCCTCCTGCTTAAGAGTCTGCGGATGGGTTAACGAGTACGTTTGTCACAGGTTTAAACTAATTATGTTCTTAGCTCCTTTGGTGGCGTCGTGGCGGTAGGGCGCGACTGTTCTAGTAATAACTGGATTTGCTAAACTGGACCATTCTAGTGACGCAATGCCAGATGATTAGTTACCACGTTTAGCAGCCGTTGACTCTCTTGGTGAAGCCATCTACATACTTTTTAACAATGACATCCGCCAAAGAGCCGTGCAATTGATATGTTACTTTATTTTATTTTCGCTACCAGTTTCGGCAATTCATTATGTGCCATCTTCAAGCCCCATACGCATCTCTTGTACGTAAGTTCAGTCAGTTGAATTGTTTATACACCCCTTGCCTTTATGTGAGAAAATTGAAAGACCCGACTGCTTTCGTGCTGAAAAATTTGTTTTGGTAATATGCTGTTACGTTCCAGTTATCCGGCTACCATTGCTTCTGATGAAATAGGGGTAGAATGAGCCGCTCTGGGAGGAACTATAGTTATTGACTGCAAAGAGTTTCACCGAAGGTGGTAGGTGACTTTCGTCTTTCGTTAATTAGGAGGTCAATGCAGTGTCGATAGTGTGTTCTGTGCGAGTGGGCGTCAGCCGGTGTACAACAGTGACGGAGGTGTGACCATTGAGCTCCGTGGGCCAACAGCTTTATTCATTTGTGTTTAGTATAAGTTGGGGGCGGGGGGGGGGGGGGGGGGTTCCTGCAAGACTAAATGTAAATGTGAGAATGATTCTTCGTGCATAATGGAACTATTACTGAGCTTGAGCTTGATGTCTTTCCTGTTGATTATATATGATGCAACTATTGGTTCAAATGGCTCTGAGCACTATGGGACGCAACTGCTGTGGTCATAAGTCCCATAGAACTTAGAACTACTTAAACCTAACTAACCTAAGGACATCACACACAGCCATGCCCGAGGCAGGATTCGAACCTGCGACCGTAGCGGTCGTGCGGTTCCAGACTGTAGTGCCTTTAACCGCTCGGCCACTGCGGCCGGCTGCAACTATTGGTCTTTCGACTAATGCTAGAAGGTTTGATGCTTTACTAAACGTTTGTTTTATTAAGAGTCTTTAAATTTTAGTATTTTTCCAAGAATTTTGACTGAGGTTTGGACCGGAGAATATATATTTACAAATTCTGGGGAGCTGGCCCAACGATTCAACCCCCATTTTGGAGGACTCGGCAATGTTTCCGATGTCCGTTCCCTAGGTATACAGCCTTCCCAGGGCTTCGAGCTCTGCTCGTCCGACAAAAGTAGGAGAGGAAACAACAGGACTGAATGTAGAAAGATGGGACCGTCCGATCCTTTGTGTGCTTTCCTTTGTGTGCTACACTATACTAAGTAATAAATTTGTAACAGTTTTCAGTTTAATATTCTTACGTTGTTACTCACTTATTCCAAAATTCGGGTGGTCCCAAACTAAATCGAATCAAACTTTTCAGAAAATAATTTCACATACAACATATGGCGGCTTTGTAGGGATTTTGTTTACATGTTTACTGCTGCCTTTATTAAAAACATTTGGCTATTGTGTAACAGAGGATGTATTTGGTACATTACTTTATGTACTGTTCATCATCAAAGTTCTTTCACTGTGTCCACACTCAAATAATATTAAGGAATAATGTGAACAACTGAAAAAACTAAAATGCAAATGGCATGGTGCAAACTGTATTAACCTACATAAAGGAAACAAAATAATATTAGGAGAATAGTTTAGTGGGTCCGATCAAAAGTTGAACAGGGTGTAAATACGAGGGGCGATCCATGTTGATCTATATTTATGATTTCCTGTCATTCGCGGTGCGCCATTTGACTTAACGGATCTGGCTCACGATTTCGTTATAATCCGACAGCGGGAAGAGTTCGTGGGAGAGACAGGTAGCCACTCACATTGTACTCCGCTAGTAAAGTGTTTTCGGATATTCGTCATTTTCCTCAAGATGGCAAGTAATAAACTTGCTGAAACGTTGCTGGAGAACAACACATTAACTCGGCAGTCAACCCGAGAAGATTTTATCAACTTTTACCAGTGCCATACTGCATCGAAACAGAACGACAATTTAGAGCCTGTCCATGTCTTTTTCTGTTCAGCTGTCTACACCAGACTTTTCAGAAGAATGAGAGACAATATTTCCTAAGATAGATTAATTTTCGTTTTATTGAGAAGACGGTCGCATTCGCTTCAGCTGCAGCGCTAGAAATTCTGAATTAATAATACCGTGCAAAAAAAAAATATTCATGTAACTTTCCAGTTACATCGACTGATAATTAAAAATATTCACAATGACTAGGAAGTTGTAAATAATGGGGGTCGGAGGTGGATTAATTCACAAACCAAAGACTTCACATACTAACCGTGCTATGAAAATGAAAAAATTGTGCTTCACTCCTATGGTTTCCTGTGCCTAAGAGCGAACTTCGTAGAGGGGGCGATAACCAACGAGTACGGAAGCGGAGGCACCTGTGGAATGTGATTCGCAGCAGAAACAGCTGTCGTGTTAGCAAGCTCATTGCAAAACTGCTTTCGGTTAATATTTTCATATCCGTATGTAGTTACTGTTGCGTAAGCAGTTAGTTAGCTGTTCTCATAAAAGCCTTGTAGACAATTTTGAAATACACTGAAGCGCCGAAAAACTGATATAGGCATGAGTATTGAAATACAGAATATGTAAACAGGCTGAATATGGAGCTACCATCTGCAGCACCTATATAAGACAACAAATTTGTGGCGCAGTTGTTAGAACAGTTACTGTTGATACAATGGCATGTTATCAAGATTTAAGTGCGCCCGACCGATGGGACACAGTATCCGACGTAGCGATTAAGTGGGGATTTTCTCGTACAACCATTTCATGAGTGTACGTTTAACGTCAGGAACCCGGTAAAACATCAAAATTCCGATATCGCTGCGGCCGGAAAAAGATCCAGCAAGAACGGGACCAACGACGACTGAAGGGAATCGTTCAATGTCACAGAAGTACAACCCTTTCGCATATTGTTGCAGATTTCAATGCTGAGCCATCAGCAAGTGTCAGCGTGCAAAACATTCAACGAAACGTCATCGATATATCCTTTCGGAGCCAAAGGCCTACTCGCCTATCCTTTATGACTGGACGACACAAACCTTTATACGTCGTCTGGGCCTGTCAACAGCGGCATTGGACTGTTGATGACTGGAAACATGTTGCCTGATCGGACGAATCTCGTTTCAAATTGTATCGGGTGGACGTACCTATACCGGTTCGAAGACAACACTATGAATCCATGGGACCAGCATGTTAGCAGGCGAAAGTTCAAGCTGGTGTCGGCCTTGTAATGGCGTGGGGCGTGTGCAGTTGGAGTGATAATGGGCCCCTGATAGGTCCAGATACGACTCTGACAGGTAACACGTACGTAAGCATTCTTGTCTGATCAGCTGCATCCATTCATGTCCATTGTGTATTCCGAAGGACTTCGGCAATTCCAGCATGACAATGCGACACCCCACACGTCCAGAATTGCTACAGAGTGGCTCCAGGAACACCCTTCTGAGTTTAAACACTTCCGCTGGCCACCAGACTCCCCAGACATAAACATTACACTGTGCAACAATGAAAATTATATTGAATGAAAATAGCCGATTCCTGTCACTTCTAATGTGCTGGTCGCGAATATCACAAAGACAATTCAAAATTAGCTCTAGTTTTCATTTTACATTGTTATATTACGATGAGATAATTACATACGGATCTTTAAGTTTAAAATCAAATATTATAATGGTTTGTCAAAATCGTAATGACTAGTAACAATGGATTATATTATTGTCCCTGGTCTTACTTCTGTGCAATATTTTCGATATAAACATTTTTATACCAATGTTAGTGATCTTTTTGTCTCCCTCCTCTTCAACTTTAGTGACTTTATTAATGCGTGTAATAATTTTTGCACATTTGTTTCCAGATTAACTACCAATTGTTCAGGTTAACAGCTTTTGAAGTGAACAAAAATGCCATGAGTTTGTGTTAACAGTGCTGACACATTTTGCTATGTGTGTGTGGAGAAGCGACATTCGCTTCACAAAAACAGCAAATAACTCCAGTGATTAAGAAAACTTACAGTTGTTATTTTGGGTGCACAATAGGTGATCAGGATAAACCCTGGGCTCCACATGTGATTTGCAACACTTGTGCAAGCAACCTCAGGAATTGGATGCATGGGTAACGACGTTCAATGCCCTTTGCAGTGCCCATGATCTAGCGTGAGCCCACTAACCATGACAGTGACTGCAATTTTTGTATGGTTCCTCCTGTCAAGAAGGGAATATCTAAGAAGAAGAAGCGGACACTGATCTATCCTAACATTCCATCTGCCATACGTCCAGTTCTACTTGGGGAAGGATTGCCAATACCTGAACCATTACGAGGTTACTTCTGATGGGGATTCTGAATGTCCTGAATCATGCAATCACAAGATCAAGAATTTCTTTTAAATATATCATCAACTGATGATAAACAAAAATTGTTTCAAAATTCATTGGAGATTTGGAGCTCTCTGAAGCTAAGGTTCAGATTTTAGCATCAAGATTGTAGCATCGCAATTTTCTAGAAAGCAATGTATATGTTTCATTCTAATGCAGAAGAGAGCAACAAGTCACTCCTTTTTTGAACATGCAAGATAGGCTTGTGGCACGTGTAGACATAAATGGTGTAATGAAGTCTCTTAGAATTAATTACAACCCTGATGGGTTGAGACTTTTTATTGATTCGTCAAAGTTGAGCTTAAAAGCAGTGCTTTTACATATTGGTAATGAGCTTCCTTCTATTCCATTTGAGCATAGTGTGCATGTGAAAGAGTCATACCAAAACATAAAAATTTTACTAGAAGCCATCAAGTATAATTACTCTCAGTGGGAGATTGGTGGTGACTTGAAAGTGGTTGCACTGCTATTGGGTATGCAGTTAGGTTATACTAAATATTGTTGCTTTCTCTGTGAATGGGGTGGAAGAGACCGTGCGTCTCATTACAGTAAACATGAATGGCCCACTAGAAAATCTCTTCAACCAAGTATAAAGAACATTAAGTGTGAGCCTCTAGTAGACCCTAAAATGGTTCTCCTCCCGCCTTTGCACATAAAGTTAGGTCTCACGAAAAACTTTGTTAAGGGAATGAACAAAGATGGTGACTTAAGGCTAAAATTCCCTTACTTAAGTGATGCCAAAGTAAAGGAGGGCATCTTTGTAGGCCCGCAGCTTTTTGGAGACCATACTTTTGATAGAATCATACAAGGTGATGAGATCCATACATGAGAATGTTTTAAGATAGTCTGTTTACTGTTCTTAGGGAACAAACGAGCAATAAATAACAAGGAGATTGTAGATAACATTTTGTCATCTTATGAAAAACTTGGTTGCAACATGTCATTGATAATGCATGTCTTACATAGTCATCTTGACTTCTTCCCCGAAGTTGTGATGCAGTAAGTGATGGACATGGCGAGCGATTTCATCAAGATATTGCCACATTTGAGAAGAGGTATGCTGGAAAGTGGAGCACTACTATTTTAGGAGATTACTGTTGGACTGTCATAAGGGATGTTCTCGAGTTTGTGTATAAACGTCAGGCCAAGCGTAAGTTATTATGTAATTGTATATACTGTACATACGGACATTTAACATTTGTAATACTTTATATACATTTGTGACCAGTTAATTTATATATTTTCTTTTGTGCTTTACATGGTTGTGGTACAAAGTAGACTTACAAAGTATTTTCGTTCATGTAATATCTTTTCTTTACTTTTGTACTTCCAGAATGGCACTGAAATTTATCAAAGCATAACACATAACATAATTCAGGTCATTATTCACTTAAAATTTGCTATACCTAATCTTGGAACATGGATGCATATTGAGTTAGTGAGTTATTTATACAAAAATGTAGATTACTTTTTAAAAAACTAGAGCTAAACATTCATGAAGATGCTGATTTTGTATCATTTTACGAGGTACATTCAAGTTCTAAGTCCTCCGAATTTTTTTGTCCGGACTGGAAAGAGATAGAAAGATGCACATTGTTTTAAAATGAGGCCTCGTTCATTGTCAATACGTCCCAGAGATGGCAGCACCGTACGGCAGATGGAATTTTACCGCCAGCGGCGAGAATGAGAACTGTTTTAAATACTTAAAATGGTGACGTTTTCCATACTTGAACAGCGTGCAATCATTCATTTTCTGAATTTGCGTGGTGTGAAACCAATTCAAATTCATCGACAGTCGAAGGAGACAAGTGGTGATGGAGTTATGGATGTGTTGAAAGTGCGTTCGTGGGTGCGACAGTTTAATGAAGGCAGAACATCGTGTGACAACAAACCGAAACAACCTCAGGCTCGCACAAGCCGGTCTGACGACATGATCGAGAAAGTGGAGAGAATTGTTTTGGGGGATCGCCGAATGACTGTTGAACAGATCGCCTCCAGAGTTGGCATTTCTGTGGGTTCTGTGCACACAATCCTGCATGACGACCTGAAAATGCGAAAAGTGTCATCCAGGTGGGTGCCACGAATGCAGATGGACGACCACATGGCTGCCCGTGTGGCATGTTGCCAATAATGTTGACGTGCAATGACAGCATGAATGGGACTTTCTATTCGTCGGTTGTGACAATGGATGAGACGTGGATGCCATTTTTCACTCCAGAAACAAAGCGCCAGTCAGCTCAATGGAAGCACACAGATTCACCGCCACCAAAAAAATTTCGGGTAACCGCCAGTGCTGAAAAAATGATGGTGTCCATGTTCGGGGACAGTGAGGGCGTAATCCTTACCGATTGCGTTCCAAAGGGCACTACGGTAATAGGTGCATCCTACGAAAATGTTTTGAAGAACAAATTCCTTCCTGCACTGCAACAAAAACGTCCGGGAATGGCTGCGCGTGTGCTGTTTCATCAAGACAACGCACCCGCACATCGAGCTAACGTTACGCAACAGTTTCTTAGTGATAACAACTTTGAAGTGATTCCTCATGCTCCCTACTCACCTGACCTGGCTCCTAGTGACTTTTGGCTTTTTCCAACAATGAAAGACACTCTCCGAGGCCGCACATTCACCAGCCGTGCTGCTATTGCCTCCGCGATTTTCCAGTGGTCAAAACAGACTCTTAAAGAAGCCTTCGCCGCCGCCATGGAATCATGGCGTCAGCGTTGTGAAAAATGTGTACGTCTGCAGGGCGATTACGTCGAGAAGTAACGCCAGTTTCATAGATTTCGGGTGAGTAGTTAATTAGGAAAAAAATCGGAGGCCTTAGAACTTGAATGCACCTCGTATACTGAAATAAATATAACTAACTCAAAATCATGCAATTTACACACTTTCACCTCAAATTTGTTGTTCAGTGTTATCGAGCATATTTCGGAAGCCTTAAAACGTGCTTTTCGGAAGAGATCTCTACCCTCTCGTACTCTTACCGATTTGTGTACAGCACTGCTGGATTCATGGTGCACACAAGTCTCTCTCATTATCTCTATCTGTCTTTTACACAAACACTCACACCCACATTCCCATTTACCCACACCCACCCACACACACTCACACACACACAAATACATACATTTTACATGATCTATCCTGCATTGGATAATAATAGCAGCGTTACTGTTCGTCGTCTTCACTTTTGCTGCATTGTTTGCAGTCAAATTTTATAGTCATAAGTCTCAGTAAAAGTGGAAGCTAGATATCGGAAACGATAGTAGGATTAATTTTTATTGCCCGTGCTGACAGTTTTAATAGCGTTTTCATTCTGTACCTGCTGACTATGGAGGATGGCCAGCAAGAAATTTCATTACTGTGAGCATATATTGGTAAATGTTGACAGAGAACATTAACTTATTAGTAACAAAGGTCACAACCATAGCTGTAGTATTGTTACGTCATGTAAGGTTTGTCAGCTAAATTATTTATTTATTTATTGGCTTTCGGGACGTGCCTAAATAGCCCTTCGAAAAGTGGAATGTCACTGATGACGATATGAACATAATGACGACGCAACACCTAGTCTTCGACTGTTCAAAATCTCCGACAGGGTCAGGAATCTAGACCCGGCCTCTTCGCCTAGCAGACCGCCGCGCTGGCCTCGCAGCTACAGAGGCGGATATCGGATGCAGTTTGCAGTTCGCTAGAGATGGCTGGAAAGTGAAACAGTTTTTCAGCTTTAAGAGAAATTGTGTACCAAGCGCTCGTCACCTATTTCCTGAAGTCGGCAATACCATTCTGTTACTGTCACCGTCTACGTTTCCCATCCTTTTGAGGGTACACTCCAGACAAAGACTTTTAGAAAATTCTACCTAACACTTACAGTTTACATTCGATATTAACATAAAACTGTCATTAATCACCAGTTCATTTCATAGATCAAATTGTTCGTTACAATCTTACTTTCTGTTTGTACTTGTTACCGTAGCAAAATTCCTGCGTCACCAAGATTTTGCAGCATCTGAAGGAAAGGCAACGATCGCTGTATCCTCGTTCGAAGAGATTCAATGGAATTGTACAAACTGATCGTCTTAAACGGCGTACTTCAGCCCCCATACGACAGATTTGAGATACAATACAAGGTCTGCTGAGTAGCATTTCAAATCGACCGGGAAGACCAGAAGCAGCTTTTTGTAAAATTTGAGAAGGAATTAGAGTAATTTCCATCTTCATTTTCAGTATAACGTTTTTCTAATATTAAATGCTCCACCACCAAAAATAGGCGCTATTAACGCTGTTAATTATTTATTGGGAAACGAAGTCTGTTTCTGGAGAACTGGACCAAGTACTTGAATTAGCGAGGTAAATCTTCTGTTCTTTATTAACCAACGGCAGTCAGCGGTTCAAGGACAGATTCAGTTTATTTTTTCCACGTGATTAATTATCAACAGACTATTCATCACTTAGCCATTCCTTTGGAGACGGGATTTATCGATGATGCAGATGGACCGCATGACAATGAGGAACTGGCGAATGCAGGAGCGGAGCGGGAGCTTTACAAAGGTTGACGAATTACACACACTCAGTTAAATTTTTCTGGTATTGTAACCGCATTGTCTATATGTAGAACTACCGACCTTTCGGTCACTATAGCAAGTGACCTTCATCAGGGCGACCCCGCCCCAGATAAATTTACTTGACTGTGACAATGACCGCGGAAGCCTACGTTCATACAGAATTACCCACAGATTAAAGAAATGGTTAATGAAGGGGTAAATATACCCGTTCACAATCACAACCAGTCACTCCTTAGCGACTTCAGTCGAGTCGATTAAAGAAGTCGCACTACATACCTCCCTAGTAAAAAGAGACTGTCTATAAGGAATTGAAATACATTCTGGCTAGACAGCAATTTTTATCTTAGTTCGATGATCCCATACGAGTCTACATGGCGTCGGAGATCCGTTTTAGTTCCTTAAAATATCAGGGATTGACACTGAGGCGGTCACTTGACAAAGGGAAAGTGCAGTATGATGTTTTAGAGCATTCTGAATGCTTTAGAGGGCATAAAATAAGTTGCATCGTGTCATACCAGAGAAGGAAAGTTGCTACTCGCCATATAGCGGAGATGCTGAGTCGCGATAGGCACAACAAAAAGATTCACACAGTTAAAGCTTTCCGCCATTAAGGTCTTTGTCGGCAGTAGATACACATACACACACGCACACACACACACACACACACACTCACATAAAGGCAACTTGCACACACGTCTGCTGCCTCAGAGAGCTGAGACCACACTCGTGCCAAGTAGACTCACGTAACGTGTTGATAGGGATCAGCCATCATTATATGTCAGTAAACGATCAAAGTGGACTTCAGAGCAGAACGGGCTAACTCTTCTTGATTTTCCTGCTATTGAATCGTCAGAAGCGATGTACTGGGCAAATGTAATGCCGAAATCTTGAGAGCAATTGCAACCACGTTTAACAGTACTCCACGGCACGCAATCTCATTGTACACAGCGGCATGGCAACATCATGGGCGAGGAGGGGGGAGGGGAGGGGAGACGCGGTTCTCTTTGACTGACGGCTGGCGTGTTATGCTGTGTTCATATCGGCGGCCACATTTCCCATGGTGCTAAGGGCATAGGAACTGGACCAACGAAGAATCGTGTTGCGTGCACTTCCCGGAGGCGACAAGATTCAGTCTGAGTAGTTATTCTGGACATACCTTCATTTGGGGAGAGTTTATACTACGAAGATACCCAAGAACATTGGCGAAAACGATCGTTTTCCTGGTCCAGGCGTTATGCTGTGAGAAGGCATAACATTGCACCGGCGTACTGACTTCCAGTTCTTTGAACACGGAACGTTCACATAACATTGCACCGGCGTAGTGACCTCCAGTTCTTTGAACACGGAACGTTCACGGTCAAAGTTATTGTTACTCTGTTCTCCTTCCCCATTTGCATCTTTTCGGAGGTGCAATGGCCATGATTTCATTATTGTGGATGACAATGCACGATCGCATCGAACAGTGCAGTTGGTGGAGCTCTTGGAACGTGAAGCTATTCAGCGAATGAACTGTCCTCCCAGTTATTCCCCCTATAGTGTCGCACAATAGTAAAGAGTTGGAAACGTGGAACATTGTCAAAGTTTCGTTGCCTATGCCGAGAGCCAAGAGCTAAGAGGATTACGCATATGTCGGAATGTGTCACCACGCAGGGGCAATGGCCTGGTTACACACAACAGGCGAGAGAGAATTGCTTAGCACGCGGATGTGTGTTAGATGGAGACTTTCGTAGAGTGCAAGAGAGGTATAGCGTCAGCTGTCCTGTGTGGTGTCACCGCCAGACACCACACTTGCTAGGTGGTAGCTTAAATCGGCCGCGGTCCATTTAGTACATGTCGGACCCGCGTGTCGCCACTGTGTGATCGCAAACCGAGCGCCACCACAAGGCAGGTCTCGAGATACGGACTAGCACTCGCCCCCAGTTGTACGACGACTTTGCTAGCGACTACACTGACGAAGCCTTCTCTCATTTGCCGAGAGACAGTTAGAATAGCCTTCAGCTAAGTCCATGGCTACGACCTAGCAAGGCGCCCTTAGCCTTACATAGTTTGATAGTTATAGTATGAAATGTCTCATCAAGAACGTTGTAAACCAACAAGGAATAAAAGTTAAGTATTCGAGGAGCTGCATACTTTTTTTATTAGAATTCACTACTTATCCTGTTCCAGAATTCACGCCCGTCTGCGTTAGATAGCGTGCATTTCGGCCTCTTCTATCTACAAGGTGTTGACACATTTGCCAACACATCATCCTGCATTTCACAACTTCGCGTAGGTCTGTCATAACAACACGTAACTCTGTCGTACGAACACCTCAGGGGCGAGTACGACAGATGAATCAGCAGTATAAGTGGAACGAATGCGTTCATTACAAACGAGCATGACATAAGGACGTCGCTCCTGCTTCCTTTAACTACGCCAGCTTTGATAGCAACAAGGCACTCGCACTCGCAGTTAGACTTGCAGTTAGATGTGTACTGGGTCGCTGTGTAGCGCTCAGCTCGGTGATCGACATGTTAATCTTTATTAAGGAGATGTTGCAGTAAGGGCGGTCCATCCAGCAGCAGACGTGAGGGGACAGTACCAGCTCTGGTCCTCTCTGCTGCCGCTGTCAATCATTAACCCAGGATTAGCAGACATCGCGGCCGATTCGCTCGCGGCCAATGCTGACCACATCAGTAAGCCGTCGTCGAGATCGTGCGGGGCCTAGGCCCTGTACATCCGCCGTCACAACCGGGTGAGTCGACGACGCTGGGGGACTACAGCCCATTCCGCCCATCCATCGCGGACGAGCCACCAGGAGGAGCAGGGAAGAAGACGGGGTGGGATAGAGTACACTCCACACTACGAGAACGCTTCTGGTGCCGACAGCGCCGGGGATTCCAACCCAGAGCCTCTACGCGCAGCAGCTTGCTGTCCGCAGCCGCCCAGCCGGGCGCCGCCAGCCACACGCGGCCAAGTAAGGACATTCCTCCGCAACCGCACAGTACGCGGTGCCACATTGTACTCGGCAGGAATAAAGTTGTTATGAATGAATAATGTTTCTTTGGCGTTTCTGACGCTTCTAAAGCCATTTCCTAGCATCCTGACAACTGGAGAGGTCACCGCTCGGCCATCCAGTCCACCGTGGGCGACCAGGACCACCGGGGCGCCTACAGATTTGGCGTCAGAAGTGGTTGCGCCCACTGCCTACAGATTTGGTGCCAGAAGTCCTCGCGCCCACCGCCTACAGATTTGGTGTAGTGGTAAGTGCACGAGGCGATTTTTGTTAATAACTATGGATGCACGTTCTTCGTTGGGAGTGCACTTTGTGGGACCTGCTGCAACAGCAGAATTATCTGAGTTTAAGCGAAACAGTTGTGAAACGTACTTGGTACCAGTCAGATGTACTGTGTGTAATTTAACGGCCCATGGGGAGCCATGCACGAAGTTTGTACCAGTAGAATGTTCAACTTTTAAACGGTTTGGTCACGCATCGCACAATTGTAGAGAGTGTCGCTGGGCAATAACAAGACGGAAGGATTAATTTTGTTTAGTTGTGCATTGTGAGTCTTGTTTGTCTTCTTGTGTGTAGTGCTCAACTGTGACAAAGGAGTTGAGTAGCTAGTGTAGTTATTGTTCTGAGGAGTATATTCAGTATAGAGTAAGTTGTCGGTAATTTGCACAAATCATGCCGGAAACAAGATCCGTTAGTACTGAAGTGAGTATAGCTGCTCTGACGGAGCATGTCTCAAAATTGTTAGAAGAGAATGCGCAGCATAAGTTACGTCATGTAGAATTAATGACGCAAAGTTGTCGGTAATTTGCACAAATCATGCCGGAAACAAGATCCGTTAGTACTGAAGTGAGTATAGCTGCTCTGACGGAGCATGTCTCAAAATTGTTAGAAGAGAATGCGCAGCATAAGTTACGTCATGTAGAATTAATGACGCAAATGGAGACCTTGCGTTCGGCGCAAGAGTCGCAAACGGGTTCAAGTGAGTGCAAGTCAGTAGCAATGTCCAACCTTGCAATGTATCCTTCATTAGCTAACCTGATCACGCCTTTCTCGGGTAAAACAACAGAGGATGTCACAGCGTTCATTAACTATGTTTTGGCAACAGCTGCAATGAGCAATTGGTCGGACGTAACTACGTTACATATGGCAAATTTGCGACTGGCAGGGGAAGCCAAGACGTTCGTGATGTACAATGAGTCGCTTAATAAGGCGAGCACGATTGAAGAATTGGCAGATAGGTTACGACAAAGATATGGTAAGCAGAATAGTGCAAGATTTTTTAGGGGGAAATTAGCTAATTTGACACAGAAGGTCAATGAGGCAGTGGAGTCTTTTTCAGACAGGATACGGAAAATTAATTCGCAGACCTATGAATTATCGGGTAATCCTGATGCGGATCATGTGTTGCTACGAGAGGCAGAAAACAGAGCCCTCGATGTATTCCTCAGGGGAATTCCTGCAGAATTTTTTCGTAGGGTTAGAATGGAGAATCCTGGGGATTTAGCTACAGCACTGCGTATTGCAACGCATCTGCAGGAGATAGACATCGCAATCATAAAAGCATCTTTGCGTCGGAGAGGAATTGTTACCGTTGTGGGAGGAAAGGTCACGTGAAGGCTCAATGCAGACAGCCGCTGTGCTATGCTTGTAAACGCTACGGTCACAAGGCGAATGAGTGTCGTAGTAAGCAGAATGGTAACGGGAATAAACAGGAAAAAGCGTTAGACGGGAACGGGAGTGTTTCGTCCGTCGGAAGACATTCCCGGTAAGCAGAAGTACGGTGAAACCTAGTACAGAGACGGATTGTTGCTTGATGGATGTTGTAAGGAATAACAGATGTAAGTTTTTGATTGATACAGGGACACATTGCTAGTCTAGACCTCGTGGGTAGGATAAGACTAGATACTCCTAGGTATAGATTACGTGGAGTAGGGAATAATGAGTTGCAATCATTGGGTACAACAAAGCTCGTTTTTAAGATTGGAACTGTAGAGTTCAGAGAGCAAATGGAAGTGTTGCCAACTGTGGGACAAGGGTATTCTGTGATTTCGGACTGGACTTCCTCGATAAACACCATGCCAAAATTAATCTTTCACAGCGTACAGTTGAACTTAGTGTAAACTTGTTTTCAATGGGTAAAACAGCTGTAAATGTTTCTACGTCGCGAGGTGCATCCGTTGCTAAGATGTCACCAATTGAATCGCGTACAAGGGCATTAAAGATGATTACGCATGTCAAAGTGCCTTCGGGTACAGGGTAGTTAGTTAGGTTGTCAGTAGGTACCGATGTACCACAGCAGAGACTATGTGTGGTGGAGCCACTGCAGAGCAATGAAGCATTGGATGAAATGCATTGTTTTATCAGGAGGAGCGTTGCGCGCGTAACGGATATAAATGGGGAACCGATGATTCCGGTCAGTGTAGATAATTTTGGGGCAGATGAAGTGGATCTCCCAAAGGGTTTAGTGGTAGCGAGTTTGAAAATACTCGACGATGAGGATATAGGTCAATCACAAGGTGATTATAACGTCAAGCAAACCGTCAAGGCATCTGTACTACGTGATAAGATTCGTCATTTGGAGAATGGTGATCAGAAAGCTATGGAAGCTTTGTTATTAGAGTATTTCGATTTGTTTAATTCAGAAGGTCCATAACCAGCAACTCCTATTACACAGCACCGTATACCGACAGGCGATAGTCCGCCGGTCTATAGAAAACCATACAGGTTAGCGAAACACCTAAAACCACTAGTGGAAGAATTTATTAATCAACAGCTAAGGGACGGTATTATAGAAAACAGTGAAAGTCCGTGGTCTGCCAAAATAGTGGTAGTTCCTAACAAGTCATTGGACTGTACTAAAAAGTATAGGTTTTGTTGTGATCATCGTTTTTTGAACGCCCGAACTGTAACAGATGCGTATCCAATACCGAACATCATGGAAACATTGGATAACCTAGGTCGGTGTAAATATTTTTCGACACTCGATCGAAAGAGTGGGTACCATCAGATAGATGTAAGTCCCGAGGATAGACCGAAGACGGCCTTTACAACAAGCCTTGGTCACTTTCAGTATCGCAGAATGCCATTTGGGTTGAAAAACGCTCCTGCTACTTTCCAGCGTCTGTTAGATGGTGTGCTTCGGGGACTGAAACCGATGATTGCTATGGTATACCTCGATGATATTGTTGCTTTTTCGCGTAATATAGAAGAGCATGTGGAACGTCTGAACGAAGTATTTAGTAGGCTAAGAGCGGCCAATCTTACGCTTAATGTCGAGAAATGTCAGTTTGCTCAGACGCAAGTGACTTATCTTGGGCATATTATCAGTCAGGATGGGGTAAGAACGGATCCTCGTCTAACGTCGGCTGTGCGTGATTTTCCATTACCACAGACCACTGAACAAGTTCAGCAATATGTCGGTTTATGTAATTACTACAGACGATATGTAAAGGGGTTCGCGGAAATTGCACATCCATTAACGAGTTTGTTAAAGAAAGGTGTTAAGTTTGAATGGACAGCACAGTGTCAGGAGGCATTCGAGAAGCTCAAACAGATACTAACATCAGACCCAGTGTTGATACTTCCTGATTTCGAACAAGAGTTCATACTATCTTGTGATGCTAGTAATATTGCTGTAGGTTGTATTCTTTCTCAGAGGGTTAATGGACAGGAACATCCAGTGGCTTATACTTCCAAGCAACTGAATAAGGTAGAGAAGAATTATTCAACTACAAAGAAAGAAATGTTAGCAGTGATTTACGGTATCTCGTATTTTCACTGTTATTTATATGGGCGTAAGTTCAAGGTGATTACAGATCACGCAGCATTGAAGTGGTTGTTGGGGTTGAAAGATCCTTCGAGTCGTTTAACGAGATGGGCACTGAAACTAAGTGAATTTGACTACGAGGTAATTCACAAACCAGGGGTAAAACTTACAAATGCAGATGCGCTTAGTAGAAAAATAGCAGCTGTACAAGTTGTGCGCATAAGTGAGAAGGAGTGGATAAAGGCGCAAGCCACTGACAGAGAGTGTCAATTGTTCCGAACACAACCGCAGTTTCAAATACAGAGTGGGTTGCTTTGCAGGAAGACGAAGTGCTGACTAGGCGTCGTAGTGCCGGAGTCGCTGAGGGAAGAAGTGTTGAAACAAGCGCACGAGCATGTATTGTCGGGTCATGGTGGTAAAAGAACGACTGATAGACGGGTAGTTGAAAGGTTTGCTGGAAGACACGTCGCAATGATGTAGAGCAGTATGTGAAAAATTGTATACAGTGTGTGCAGAGAGCAGATGTAAGTCATCAAAAAATTCAGTTACAGAGACTGTCTGAAGCGGATCGTCCGTTCGCATTCATAGGATTACACGTAATCGGGGCATTTAACAAGACCCAAGCGGGTAATCGATACGTATTAACAATATTAGATCATTTTCACGATACCTTGTAATGTTGCGCAAGCCTTAGGAAGTAACTAGTTGCTGAAGTATGGTGTGCCTGATACCATAATTACAGATCAGGGTAGTAACTTTATGTCGGAGCTGACGAAGCAGTTATGCCGTTTATTGAAAGTTAAGAAATTGTGGACAAGCCCATTTCATCCTCAGTCGAATGGACGAACAGAACGGGTTCACAGGGCGTTAGTTAAGATGATTAGTCATTACGTAAATTCAGAACACACTGATTGGGAAGTGTATTTATTTCTGTTGACTAGCGCATATAACGCGAAAGTTCATACAGGAACGGGGCTCTCTCCGTATGAGGTAATTTATGGTCAGAAAATGCCATCACCATTTGATGTGCTCAAACCTCAGGTAGGTTCACAGGATGAGTCAGTGAAGAATTTCGCCAAGAAATTGAGAGAGATTTGGCAAAGGGTACGGCGTGCTAATACTAAAGCTTTGGAGAAACAAGAGAGTATTGGGCAAAGAACAGGTAAACTGCCGCAATACAGAATTGGTCAATGGATATTGTTGGCTAATCCTTATGTTCCGAAGGGTAAAACGAAGAAGTTTTTGGCGAAATATTCTGGACCGTATCAGGTAAATGAAATAGTGTCTCCAGTAAACATAAAGTTGTAGTTACCATCCAAGTCGTCAGTAGTTCATGTGAGTAGGATTAAGCCGTTTAAGGGCGCAGTGGATGCGTTACCGCTGATTCCTCCAGCAGTAACAAAGGTTGTGAGGCTACCGAAGCTAAAAGAACAGCAGAGGAACGTTCCTTACGCACTTAGGTCTAGCGATAAGTAGATTAAGTGTCCTCGGGGAGGAACATTTTGTATTTATTGTTATTAGGTAATAGGGTATGTGTAGTTTTTACTTGTCATTTGTGTGTTTTAGACGTGGTAAGGAAGGGAGCGATTGACATGGCTTCCTTTTCCTTCAGGTGCCGTGCCAGGATGTGGCCCGGGAAACTTTTCGTCAGTCTGGTACTGCTACACTGTTGCAGTTGGGAAGTGGGTGCAAGTGCAACTTCGGGAAATGTTGTTAGTGTCAAGACAGAGGAGTGTTCATGTGGTGATGTCTACGGAAGATTTGACAGACTGTTTCAGGAGAAGTTTTTTTATTTGTCCAGCAAAGCAGGTGGCAAACTACAATCATTTGTGTGAGATGCAGTTGCTCTTGGGGAATATGGGAACCTTAGAATGCGAGAAGAAGGTGTTACTTCCGAGACCGAAATTTCAGAAAGTCGGGGAACATTGGATTTACTCTGTGTTCGAACTAGAGACCGTAGTTGCCACTTGTTACAGAAATGGTAGATTGACAGATATATCAAAGCTTGAATTTCAGGGCAGTGGTTATTGTTTAATGGCACTGGATGTGAAATAGTGGGGAAGCATTTTCACATACCAGCTACTTTCACCGGTACAACAATGATTAACGTGACACAGCCTATCTTGTATTATCCAGAGGAACCACCACATATATTGCCTCTCCAGAACCTAATGTTTATTAACGAGTCTTTGGATCCCACATTGCTACAGTCTTTAGATAGACTGATTATCTCAGAAAAAGAGCAGATCTCAGTTAATCAACTACTGCAGCATGTGCAGCAATATCGGGAGAAACGTAAGCAAAACACAATTAATTTTATTTGGTGTGTCAACGACTAGCATAATCTTAGTTCTAGCGTTTATTTGTGCAACTTACTTTTGTATACGAACAAAGATGTCTCGTTCTGAAATAACAACCGTACATCAAATACCAATGGCATGGATCGGGAATAGTGGAATGTAATATAAATACATAACCAATGATAAGATGGGAATCAGTATTAAGTGTAAATAGATTATTAGCGGATAAGAAAAGTTTGACAGTGTTGAAGTAGTAGTTGTAAGATACCTGTACAGTATAAGGAAGTATGGCGTGCGCAAACAGTAAGTCCAGAATTATAAAATTAGGGACGAATTTTCTTAAAGGAGGAGATGTTTAGTGTCGCGCAATAGTAAAGAGTTGGAAACGTGGAACATTGTCAAAGTTCAGTTGCTTATGCAGAGAGCCAAGAGCTAAGAGGATTGCGCATATGTCGGAATGAGTCGGCACGCAAGGGCAATGGCCTGGTTACACACAACAGGCGAGAGAGAATTGCTTAGCACGCGGGTGTGTGTTAGACGGAGACTTTCGTAGCGTACAAGACAGGGGTATAGCGTCAGCTGTACTGCATTTCACAACTTCGCTTAAGTCTGTCGTAACAACACGTAACTCTGTCGCAAGAACACCTCAGGGGCGAATACGACAGATGAATCAGCAGTATAAGTGGAACGAATGCGTTCATTACAAACGAGCATGACATAAGGACGTCGCTCCTGCTTCCTTTAACTACGCCAGCTTTGATAGCAACAAGGCACTCGCACTCGCAGTTAGACTTGCAGTTAGATGTGTACTGGGTCGCTGTGTAGCGCTCAGCTCGGTGATCGACATGTTAATCTTTATTAAGGAGATGTTGCAGTAAGGGCGGCCCATCCAGCAGCAGACGTGAGGGGACAGTACCAGCTCTGGTCCTCTCTGCTGCCGCTGTCAATCATCAACCCAGGATTAGCAGACATCGCGGCAGACTCGCTCGCCGCCAATGCTGACCACATCAGTGAGTCGTCGTCGAGATCGTGCGGGGCCTAGGCCCTGTGCATCCGCCGTCACAATCGGGTGAGCCGACGACGCTGGGGGACTACAGCCCATTCCGCCCATCCACCGTGACGAGCCACCAGGAGGAGCAGGGAAGAAGACGGGGTGGGATAGAGTACACTCCACACTACGAGAACGCTTCTGGTGCCGACAGCGCCGGGGATTCCAACCCAGAGCCTCTACGCGCAGCAGCTTGCTGTCCGCAGCCGCCCAGCCGGGCGCCGCCAGCTACGCGCGACCTAAGTAAGGACATTCCTCCGCAACGTCACAGTACGCGGCGCTGCACTACCAAGACTGCGCGGCCCGGATCTGGTATCATCACTACGAGTCAGCGAGGACTCGGGGAAGGCCGTTGATATCACCAAGCCACATTGTACTCGGCAGGAATAAAGTTGTTACGAAATAATAATGTTTCTTTGGCGTTTCTGACACTTCTACAGCCATTTCCTAGCATCTTGACAACTGGAGAGGTCACCGCTCGGCCATCCAGTACACCGTAGGCGACCGGGACCACCCTTATATGCCATCGAGCTAGTACGGATGCGGTGGGGAGATTTATTGCAGCACGTCCATACGCACACACGATCATCCAACAGTCTTCAACTGCACTGGCGGTGGAATGGGACGCCCTCTTGGTGAGCTTGGGGACATTATTTAGAGCATATGTTGGTGTACGAGGTAATCATAAAATGTGTTAAGAACATTGTTCCGCCTTTTGTAATGTCCAGGAGACCATCATAAATCACGGTGTATTCTGTGTAACTTTTGACGAATAAAAGTGTCATTTCACTTCATACCGTTGCGTACTTTTTCAGTCACCTTCTGCATCTTACTGTAACGGTTCTTTCTATGTATGGTCCCAGGTTCAACGAACTATGTTACTTCACAATGACACATCATGCAACGGTTAGTATCATCCATTGTTTTTGCACAACGGTGTACATGTGATTTCTTGATGTCAGGGTTGAATAAGGAGAAAGATACAACCACAGCAATCCGCTTTAAAAAACTATTCGTCGAGTTGCCTATCTGCCAGGTGTGAATTAATTCGATGTGATAATACTTGTTCTGACAAGCTCTTCCTAGGGCAACTGTGTAATGGCGTCTGTTATGAAGCGAAACTTGGAGAGACGCTCTTTCCACTGTTATCTGTCACTCTCCTGACTGTATCTTAGTTTTCGTGTGGTTGTGTATTGAATTCCTGAAGAAAAATTTGAATAACCCCGTGTATTAGTGAGCCATTTGCGAAGTTTAAGACAACTTTCCGAAGAATCTACAAAAGACAGCTTGTGAGTCTCAGTGCACTTAAGGAAAGATACAATTAATGATGTGTGCCACAATACTGAAGGGACACTGCCTGCAGTGCCACTGAATATTTCTTCCTTCGTGATGCGCACTACCTGATGTATACGGACACATCTATGTAATGCGAAATTGACCACTTGATATCGCGAGAGGCAGACGCGTAGGTATCAACGGTGGCTGGGAATATTGCGTTGTCAGCAGAGAAGCAGTAACAAGAGAGCTCAGTGACTTGGAATGTGGACTAATAATTCGATTTCACCTGAGTAACAAATGAATTAGGGGCACTTGATTACTTCTCAAGCTGTTCAATTCAACTGTAGTGATCATGAAGTGGAAAATCGAAGAAATAACCACAGTCAAACCAAGGCTAGGCAGATCTCACGTACTGACCGACAGAAATCGCCGAAAGATGCAGAGAGCGACTGTAGCAAATTGCATGAGATCAGCGGAACGAGACAATTATGAGTTCCAAAGTGTTACCAGCAGGCAGTGAAGCCCAGTGTTTGTTAAGGACTGCGGTAATCGAGCCGTTGCTCACAAGCCACACGTTTCTGTAGTTAGTGCTAACCGAGGCTTGAGGTGGTGCAAAGAGCGAGGACAGAAGACGGTGGCTGAATGCAAATGAATGATTTGGAGTGATTGGTCACGCTGTATCCTGTGGCACTTTGACAGTTTGGATTTGGTGAATCCCTGGATATCGTTACCTGATATCAAGTGCAATGTAAACAGTGATATATGCAAGGGGTGAATTTAGGGTAGGGGATGTTTTTTGGGCTTAGGCTATGATCTCCTTATTTCGCTTAAGAAAACTCTACTTAGAATGGATATTGACACATTTTAAAGTTTTTTTGTATTGTGTGCAGGGCAACTGCCTTGCCGCAGGGGTTACACCGGTTCCTGTGATATCACCGAAGTTAAGCGCTGTCGGGCGTGGTCGGCACTTGGATGAGTGACCATCCAGGGCACCATGCGCTGTTGCCATTTTTCGGGGTGCACTCAGCCTTGTGATGCCAATTGAGGAGCTACTCGTCCGAATAGTAGCGGCTTCAGTCAAGAATACCATCTTATGTCCGGGTGAGTGGTGTGCTGACCCCACGCCCCTCCTATCTGCATCCTCCACCGAGGATGACACGGTGGTCGGATGGTCCCGGCCTGAAGACGGAGTGCTTTATTTGTATTGTGTGCAGTAGAGGAACAGTTCGGAGACGACTGATTTTTGTCTCGCTATGGGAATGCATTCCCTCATAAAGCATCATATGTGAGGTAAAGGTCTGAGGATAACAGCATTCCTGAAATGGACTAGCGTGCCCAGAGTGCTGATTGAGCTCAAAGGGGCACCTTTAGGATGAATTATAACGTCGAGAGTCTTCAGCGTCCTACATCAATCCTTTCTTTGATTTCGGCTCTATGGAGGAATCTGGGAGACCCTTTCTACAAGGATATACCAACTACACTCGACCACTTCTGTTCAAGCCCCTTTTGTTTAACGTTCCAAAACTGCAGCAGGGACTGCCACTCTCGAATGGGACTTTTCAGCCACAGCAGACGAAGCAGACTTTGAACCAAGAGTGCTGCACTATCATCCTTCAAGGGTGAACGAATGCCACAAATCTTTGTCAAAGATAACCAACAACTGTTGCTTTCGCTTCTTTTCCTACACTGATGCTTTCACAGTTAGCAGAAAGTCTTTGTATCTTCTATGTGATTGGATAGTTATAAAATATTACTTCGAAATGAAAAAAGACCTTGAGCATTACGAACGTCTTCCCATGTTTGAGTATGTGCGAATTAGGCACCCTTCCCCCTAGCTATACATTGTTTGTGCAGTTCCAGACATGGCTGCGCTAGGTAGCGGCACTCACGGCCCAGTGGCTGCGCTGAAGAGGCACGTTTATGGCTTACTTGGCCCTTAAGGTGACATTAAGTGTTGTCACGCGCAGCGAGGAGCGGGCCCTGTTCCAATCAGACGGCCGCCGCAGCCACAGGTCCTGCTGCAGCGCCGCACCAAGACGCTGCTCTGCCGGCGGAACGACAGCTCAGGCCAGTAAATCTCCCCGAATATGCCCCCTGCACCTTAATAAGGCGGCGAGCCAGCAGACCTGACAGTGTTGCAGAACTCTGTCTCTAGGTGTAGGACACTGTTTCGAGAGTCGTACAAGTCACTTTCACCTGCGTAGATTATTGACCTGATAATCCGCATTTAAATCTCTTTTTGCACAACGTAGTAATACGAAGCTCTTTTGAGTTTATTATTAACCACACCTCAGAAAGCTGGATAGGAACGAAGTCATCGTGCTGGAGAAGTAAACTTGTTTAAGGGACGATGCTGGTATCAGAATGTTTAGAAAAAAGAAAATAAAAGAAAAATCCGGACAAGTACGAGTAACACTCGGCCACCGAGAGTTCCGTACAAACTTAGTTATCTATACAGATAGTTCAGTCGCCCCATGACTCGAGCATCTCGAAGATTTTTGCTTCTTATTTGTATCGATACAGGCAAGATACACGTCTACTCATTCCAGAGAAAAAGGAATCTTAACAGGAGGATGGACAGATAGTGGGGTAGCAAATGACCAAAAACATTTTTTTGTGTATTGTATTTACAAATTAACAATTTTCGCTTAGTTGTGCCTTGAAACTTTGCATCTTGCCAAATTTCGTGATTATAGACCAACGGAAAATACCATACACGTTTTGGTGAGTGAGTTAACGGGTATCAAAATACGTGACATAAATAGTTGTATCTTTTGAAGCCATTGACCTGAAAGCTTCAATTTATTACACTGCCACGTGATAGTTGAAGTTAATACGTGACATAAATATCAACTCGATACGTCTACCGTTCCTAAGGAAAAGGGTTTTAACAGTTGGACCGGCGAACAGGCAGGCAGGCAAACGGGCCACAAAGTGATTTTGTAAGGGTTCCTATTTCGCCGCCTAGAGTAGGGACCCTTCTTCCTTGTGTTAAATTATCTGGGGCAGCTGCAGAAATCAAAATAACGGCGTGTGGCAGACCTCAGTATCACAGAGTGAGGACATTTCGAGGAGATGGTAAGCGGAAATAAAATTAAAAATTGGGCAAGTGTGAGTGGGACTCGCGGTCTGAGGATTCCGTGCAAAGTTAATTATGTATACAGACCGTTCATCGATCACAGAAATCGAGAATATATACGATATTTGGCTGTTATGGGAATTGATACTGGGAAGATATGGATTCCGGGAATCCAAGAGTTCCAATAATATTTTAATTTCAGCTTTGAATCTGGATAACTAATTACTAATGATATAATTACAAGTTACTAATGATATAATTACAGATTATTAATGATACAATTACAAAGAGCTAATGATATAATTAGAAATTATTTATAATTACAAATTAACACTTTTCGAAATCTTTGCCTGTAATTGTGCTGTTAAACGTTGTTTCTTTCGGTATTTCTTGATCCTTGGCCAATGGAGAGTACGCTATAGGTTTCAATGAGTGAGTATCAAAATATGTGACGTACATGGCCGTGACTTTTGATCACTTTAACATACAAGCTATAATTTTCTTACACCAACAAGGGACCATAGACCGTAGCATGTGACATAAATTTCAACTTGGTACATCTAGCTGTTTCTGAGGAAAAGGATTTTTAACCGACGGACAGACACACAAACAGACGGACAATAAAGTGATATTTTCAGATTGCAAATGAAGAACGCCTTCGTACGCCGCGATCGCAGTATAGGAACTTTTATTTATCCTAGATGACGCGTTTCAACAGTCTTCTGCTGCTATCATCTGGTGTTATGGAACTTTTATAAGAGTGCCATGTTACATTGCATGAAATAAAAGCACCAAAGACACTCCATGTAAATACACACCTTGATATACATGTGGAGTGCTTTTTGTGCTTTGACTTCATATAAAGTAACAAGGCATGTTCATAAGAATTCCATATATTCAAATAATGTTAGCATAAGACTGTTGAAACGTGTCGTCTTGGAATAATAAAGGTTTCTCTAGTACGATCGCGGCGTACGAAGAGTGTTCTTCATTTACAACCATACAGATCGCCCCACAACAAAACATGTGTAGAAGATCGTACAACCCCTCCGGTTTTACCGACTGAAGCACGGAACTCTAAAGACTGGAGATGTGGTTAAATTACTTAAATGATTCATTGCAGTTTAACTTAGAAGGGCGAATACAATCAGATGAAGTGCTACACAAGTAGATTACAATTTAAAGGCAAGGAGAGGAGGATCTAAATTGAAAAATGCTGAAAAATCAGAGACTGAACGATTGGCTCTTACAGATTAATAATCTATCTAGCGAGACTGAAATATGGGCCACTCCTGTACCGAATCAACTACCTAGACCTACCAGCAAAAGTATGGATTTTAACCGGTTTTAAAAATTCTTCTCGACAAATATCAGGTTCATATCTCACGTATACCTTACAAACGCACGATATGTAAAGATAGCTAATAAAGTTTTTCCCCTTATCGTAACTAACGATTAGGGCAGCTGGAAGGGCACCCAGACGATCAGTTAAAATATAATAGTTCTCAAATCACGAATGATGGTTCGCCCTTCATTAGCAGTTCCTGTCATGACCAACTGAACGCTGAGGAATGATAATTTGAAGCAGGTTCATAAATGCAACATCTATCGAGTTTTTATTAAGGGAAAATAATCTAGAGTCCGACGGTAACAAGTCTAAGAGAAGATAATGTACTGAATATATGAAATTACCTAGGATGTTTGGTATTTTAATGGCATCCAATGCAAACGATGTTTTTCGAAAGCCTGCATCTGTGTGAATGATGATTTAAATCTTAAAACACTGCATCAGTTATGTTTTTCCGTGTATAGAACGACGCATTTCAGAATTTTTTTCCTCTTTTCAGTTGCAGTCGTGATGTGAAATGCACATACATCCAAACAGTCACTCAGAGTAAAACCGTGTTATGGTTTCGCATTCAGCAAACAGTGTGCGCGACGGTTTTCGTGTATGTGTGTGTCTGTGAATTTCTGCGAAATGAAGAAGACACAGTGTCTTACAACCATAAAAAGACGGCTGCAGGGCAAGACAAGCTGGACAACACATACGCAGACATTACACCCAATGCTTACATGAACTTCCACATCAATTCAAAATGGGAGTAAATTCCTGGTAATTCGTATAAAAATTTAATAATCAGGAAAGGCAAACTGCGTAATTCCAGTCACTTCAGATCATGCAATATTCCATAAACAAACTGCATTAAAATTTATGGTGTCGTTTCGTACGTCCACAGTGGCGTTTGACGAGGAACTATCAAAGAAGCAGCTACCAGATACAAATCATCTATTTACCACTGTAGCACTAAAATAAAGGCCTTTAACCCACAATATAGATCGCATAAAATCAGATAACTGTAAATCATTGCAAAAATGTTAATTTTTAGAGTAACAATTACAATATTTCTCCTAGGAAGTTAGAATAATAAATAAATTTGATATAGACGTGAAAAATAGCAATGCATATTGAAAATTTATAAACAATTGAAGTATAACTGGTTGCGTGTAACCTATACATCACACTTTAAGTACAATTAGGCTTCTTTGCTTATGTGGAACTGTACGGAACCACCCGCATAATACCTCCTTAGAGATTATTATCCGTAGCTCATGTATTATGGCAAGGGCAAAACCGAAACGCACAAAAAAGAAATGGATACCACAGAGATAGATCGATGGAGACTGACCGACAAAAAATGTACATATTGAGGTTATCAAAAAGCCGACAGTTATTAAAGGCAAGGCAACGTTTTAATCTGTCTGAAGAATTCTCTGGTGCAGAAGTATAAAAAGAAGTTACTCGTCAGCTCAGCTCAGCATATTAGTCTTTTGAGTTCGCCGTAGCATTTCGCTACCACTTTGCAATCTGAGAGGAAAATTTCTTTCATCACTGCTGGCAGAAGTTCCTTTTATTGCTTTATCTTCTGCTACGATCAAGCCGCAAGATCGACGACAAGTAAAAACTTTCGCACCAAATCTCACATGTTCAAAGAGAATCACGAGAAAGCGGTTTAATTTCTTGTAATTTGTTCAGTTTTTGCCAGGCTTTGTACCAAAACTGGCTATAATGTTATTAAACAATCAAATTTTTACCACGAATGTTCCTAAATATTTAAATCAGAACCGTAATGAAGCAACATTTAGTGCCTTGAGAGTTGAAATAAATCGCTACAATATCAAAGTTACTGTAAAACTATTGTTAGTAAAGTAAACCCGAAAAATAAATACGCTAGAAATAATTATAAGCTACTGAAACCTTATTAATATTTCTGTAAATTAAGTCAAAGAAATCGTAATATTATCTAATAACTAATCTCAAAATAAGAAATCCCACTTATGATTCTAGGGATCCTGCAGTACGACAAGGTTCTGTACATAAACATATGTTCTTGTCATCTTATAGCAGTCAGATTTGAGATCCCACGGTATTTAGGCCTTGTACCAATGAGGAACAAATTTCTTTGCTGTGATTAGTCTGAGCTCGTTACCCAATATGGGGCACCACAGCCCGCGCACGTTAAATAGAAATAAATAAGTAAAATTGCCTATAAACGTCACTGAACCCACATAAGACAGATAACAGCCATCAAAAGACACTTTGAGACCCGTATAATAGCAAACAAAATCAAAAAGAGGAATATTTGACGAATAATAGTGGTAGGAATATAATATGGTTAGCAATGAAAACGTGGATATTTGAATCTACTTATTGTAGAGCTACATCAACTAAAATAAAGTTGGTTATCTGTGCATGATGGATGTTGTCGTCCATTGTTTCACCAGATAGATCGTGTTGGGGGTGGCGAAATTGTAGCGGGTCGGTCAATGCTAAAATGCACCTGTTGGACCCTTGAAACGCACCTACTCTATTTGGTGGCGACAATAATTCTCCATCGACTCCTCCTGAATATGCCACGCGGACTGGCCGAGCGGTTTGAGGTGCCATGTCACGTACTGTGCGGCCTCTCCCGCCGGAGGTTCCAGTCCTCCCTCGGGCATGGTTGTGTGTGTTCTTCTTATCATAAGCTAGTTCAAATAGAATGTAAGTCTAGGGACCGATGACCTTTGCAGTTTGGTCCCTTAGGTATTCACGCACACACACACACACACACACACACACACACACACACACACTTCCTGAATACGGGCTATTCGGAAGCGCTTCATTGACTTTCGTATACGTTCGTAGAGGACATTTCTGACCGATGCTACTGAGCTTAAATTTAAGTGCAGCGTTCTTGATATGTGCTAAAACCACGTCATCTCGGAGTATTTGGGAAATACAGTTCCGTTTTTGTTATTCGTGTTTCACCCGAGAACTCACAGACTACCGGATCACATTTGCATACTGGTAACTATTTAAATGCCCGCAAAGTAGCTTCAGATTGCAAAGGCCGGCCGCTGTGGCCGAGCGGTTCTAGGTGCTTCAGTCCGGAACCGCGTGCCTGCTACGGTCGCAGGTTCGAATCCTGCCTCGGGCATGGGTGTGTGTGATGTCCTTAGGTTAGTTAGGTTTAAGTAGTTCTAAGTCCAGGGAACTGATGACCTCAGATGTTAAGTCCCATAGTGTTCAGAGCCATTTGAACCATTTTGCAAACGAAAAAAAAATCTGTTTTTAGCATTTCACAAGGTACACACCATTTGAATCAGTATGACGTATTCTTCTCACAGTGTTTATGGCAATAAGAAGTCCATATCATGTTCGCCAGTACTTGGTATACATTATATTCCTATATTACATCGACCCACTAGGCCCTCTGCATTCACGCGAACTCCTGCGTGCACGCTCTATTCCACTCTCCACGTCTCTCTCCCTCGCTTAACTGTTCAATTTAGAATAGCTATTATAAATTTTAGTAGTCCTGATGGCAGTACAATGTAATAAAGGCAACGTTTTTTCGCCGACAAGTAACTTTTCTAAGATCAAACTTACACTGTAACTGGGACCTACGTTCACTGTTAACCAGAACAACACCTTTGCAAAACGTAACTAGTCACTCCACAAAGACTGGCCTAAACATTAGGGTGTCAAGGTACAAAATCGCGAGCTTGTTTGCAACCAGTTATAGCTGCCACAAGTGGTGCACCAGGACACTCAGTTCTGGAAATAAACCGGAAAAGGAGTAACGTTATTATGACAGTAATAAAACAAGCAGAAAAACCTCCACAGTCTCACCCGTTAATGCTACTAGGAAAAGGGTTCCAGACTGTCGAGCATTATTCGAGAATTTGTCGAAGGAAGGGTTAATTCGCTCTCAGAATCGTTTACGATAAATCTCAAGTTATCACATGCCATCGACACTGACAGGTATATACGATCCTTCTACAGCAAATCGTTCCAGACAGAGACTTTCAGGTACCTAACAGTTGTGACTGACTCCACTGATTGATGTATACTGATTATCTTTTTCGTTTAATTACTTTCCATCGGAAGCCAATCTGTGTAACAGAGGCTGAAAGCCGTCAAGTCATGCTCCATGCTATAATAATTTTCCAGCAACCTGTATAAGTCTGCATTACTGGTAAACAATATGTTGGAGCTAGAAACGTCTAACTTCACCTGTCGGACTCTTTTTTAATAAATTCTGTAGTAACGAAGGTATCTAACTTATGCTGCACGAATCACTACATTTGAATCAGACAATACCCATTACAAGCTACCTTCACCATCGGACCAAAATAAGTCGAGCTAGAAAAAAGTTTCAAGAGTTGTTACGCGTTAAGTGGTAGTATTCAGCGAATGACACTGTCAGTGACTTCTAAACGCAGCGAATTTTCAATGAACCATGCTGTTATAACGGGAAGTCTCATTCCTCAACAAACGTAATATCTCAAGGTAGAACAAGGATTGCTAATTGCAATACACATTTCTAGACGTGTCCAGGTGCAAAGTGAAAATTTGGACTGCAACAATTTTATGTGATTAGTATGTCAGTTGAACAGGTGAAGATTTTGCCTTACATGACGACCAAACACAACACACATGTCACAGGTTTTACAGAGAGGAATACAAAACAGTTAGTGTCGAGCTCCATCTAACTGCGTGAAAAGCATACCACTGTAAACGGGAGGCCTGTCACTGCTCGTATTCTTCTTCACGAAATCCTTGCCGATCTGAGATTAACTTTGCATGAAATCTGATATTCATGTCTTTTGACCTACAGTATGTCCCAAATTTTGGCCTTGTTTTACAAAATTAAGCAGCTAACGTTTACAGTTATAGTTAAAATTGTGAATTTTCTTGTTTTGGAAATGTATCGTGGTAATGTATACTGATGGTCATTAAAATTGTAACGCGGATACACCAGGAAAAAAAAATTATTTATTGTGCATATAGAACATAGAAGGAATACATCAGGATTTTATTTTTAGCTGATTTTCAGTTACACTGGGTACGCCATTTGGTACGAGGACTAACACATCTGATAACAAAAACTGATCTATCCCGGTGGGGTATCGAATCTCACTGATCTGTTTCAACTCTTATAACGGGAGATAGTGGGTGGCTTGTATTGGTATGCCATTCTTCCGACGATCTAAAACCAGAGACATCTGAGAACGTGCTGATTAAGATATCAAACACCCTCGTTAGTGAGGTAGGTCAGCACAGCTTCAGCAAAGGTAGGAGATCTTTGCCAAGAACTCGAAGCCACAAACACAACAAATTACTGTACCTGATACAGTGTAGGAAAACCGTTATCTTTCAAATAACTTCCAGTCGTCTCGGAATGGATAAATACAGGTCTTCCATGGTTTTCGAGGGAATCTTATACCGTTCTTGCTGAAAAACAGTGGCATGTCCCTGTAACAGTGGGGGAGGTGGGTAGAGATCACGCTGCTTTCACTCCACAGGCTGAATAATATTAAGATCTGATGGCTGTGCTGGCCAGCAGAGGTGCGAAGTTTTATCGTCGCGCTCCCAAAACCAGTCGTGGACGATGCAAGCAGTGTAACAAGCGGCGGTGTCTTCTTGGGGCACAGTAACAACAATGGGGATTGACATGGTCAACTGAAATGGCCACATAAATCTTGAAGGTAATGCGAACCTGCAGAGTAAACATGGAACCTTGGAACACTACGGTACGGCTGCCCAGATGATTACTGAAGCTCCGCAATGTTTCACTTCTGAGACGCAAACTTGGCTGGAAGTTCGAAACAGTGTGAAACGTGACTCTTCCGGCCAATTGACATTCTTTCATTGCTCCAGAGCCCAGGTTTTCTGGCTTCGGCAGCACGTTTTCTTGTTACTTAAGTTGGATCACTTATGAAAGGTTTTGCAATTCCGGCTAGTCCTGAATTTCCCGGTTTATGATGCTCCCTTCGTTTTGTTTTGGTGATGACGCAGACCGCGAGTAAGACATTCAGATGTGCACTGACGTTTGGACCTGCCATCATCTTATTTTCTTGGTAATGCTCTTCATGGCCGTCCGCCACGATAACTCAACATACTGAGTTATGACTTGCCGCATGATGTATTTCCGCTTTTCCTATACATGATATAATTCTTCGATACAGAGCATATTGAATCTCCAAACACTTCGGCTCCCTTGATTACTGAAGTACCCACCATAAGGGCAGTAACAATTTGCACACTTTCGATGACACTTACCTCCGACTGCAATCTGGCAGCGTAGGCTATTAGGAATACGAGGTTCGGCTAGAAAAAAACCAGACTGATGCTGGAAAAACATTTATTTACAATTATTTACAATTTCACGTTATCTCCTTCAATGTACTCTCCTCCTCGGTCTCTACACCGCTCCATACGAATTTTCCACTGTTCATAGCAATGCTGCAGATCATTTTCGGTAAGTCCATACATTACTTCCGTCGCTTTTTCTTTTACTGCTTCAACAGTCTCAAATCTAGTTCCTTTCAAAGCTGACTTGACTTTAGGGAAAAGAAAAAAGTCACAGAGGGGCAAATCAGGTGAATAAGGTGGATGATCTAAGATGGGAATGTTGTGTTTTGCCAAAAACGTCTTCACTGACAACGCACTGTGAGCTGGGGCTTTGTCTTGGTGAAGGATCCATGACTTTTTTCTCCACAAATCGTTCCGTTTTCTCCGTACTCGCTCACGTAGGGTAGCCAGGACGCTAATGTAGTAATGCTGATTCACTGTTTGTCCCTCTGGTACCCAATCAATGTGCACAATCCCTTTGATGTCAAAAAAAACAATCATCATTGCCTTGAATTTCGATTCTGATATTCGTGCTTTTTTTTGTCGTGGAGAACCAGGAGTTTTCCAATGCATCGATTAGCAAGTAATAACATTTTGTAAGAAGGTGGGATCACTTTCTATGTTTTCCAGGATGTCAGAACAAATCATTCTTCGGCGTTCCTTCTGTTCAATTGTGAGACACTTTGGAACCATTTTTGAACACACTTTGTTCATGTTGAAACTTTCATGAAGAATCTGCCTAACACTTTCCTAGTCAACTCCCGTTAACTCAGACACTGCTCTGATTGTTAAACGGCGATCTTGTCGAACAAGTTTACCGATTTTTTCAATGTTTGCGTCAGTTTTTGCAGACAATGGTCTGCCAGTGCGAGTGTCATCACTGGTGTCTTCGCGGCCATCTTTAAATCGTTTAAACCACTCAAACACTTGTGTTCGCGATAAACAATCATCGCCGTACACTTGTTGTAACATTACAAACGTTTCACTTGCAGATTTTCCCAGTTTGAAACAAAATTTGATGTTAACACGCTGCTCTTTCTGTACACTCAACATTTTCCGACGCACAGACAAAACGTCAACTACTTAAAACAGACGCCACGGGCAGACTGAGTGCAGGAGGTAGATGAAACTCGAGCAGTAGGCGGAGCGAGAGTCACGTGACAGGCCACGCAACTTTCAGCCTTATTGCATTCGTTTTATTGTTTCACCAGTACTAGTCCGGTTTTTTTCTAGCCACACCTCGTATTGTACTGATTCCGTTCGTGGTCAAACACGAGAGCACATCCTCCAAGCTTGGCTCGCATCTGCGTTTGTTTTCAAGCATGCCTTTATAGCGGTGTATCCATACATTTTTCCATCGATGTACACACATCAAAAAAAGTTTTACATCACCTCGGTCCCAAAACGTCCGGAACGTGTGCAGAAAATTTGGATAGAGGTCAACATAAACGTCATTTCCGCCGTTGCTACTGCGAATGGAAACCACACATTGCCTGTCGTACCACCATACAGCGAAACGTTCAGAGGTGGTGGTCCACATTGCTGTACACACTGGTACCTCTAATACCCGTAGCACATCCTTTTGATTCGATGCATGCCTGTATTCGTCGTGGCATACTATTCACAAGTTCATCAAGGCACTGTTGGTCCAGATTATCCCACTCCTCAACGATTCGGCGTAGATCCCTCAAAGTGTTTGGTGGGTCACGTCGTCCTTAAACAGCCATTTTCAATCTATCCGAGACATGTTCGACAGAGTTCATGTCTGGAGAACATGTTCACCACTATAGTCGAGCGATGTTGTTATACTGAAGGAAGTCACTCACAAGATGCGCACGGTGAAGGCGCAAATTGTCGTCTATGAAGACGAATGCCTCGCCAATATGCTACCGATATGGCTGCACTATCTGCCGGAGGATCGCATTGGCGTATCGCACAGCCGTTACGGCGCCTTCCATGACCACAAGCGGAGTATGTCGGCCCACATAATGCCACCCCAAAACATCAAGGAACTGCCACCTTGCTGCAAGCGCTGGAAAGTGTGTCTAAGGCGTTCAGCCTGACCGGGTTGCCTCCAAACACGTCTCCGACGATTGTCTGGTGGAAGGCATATCCGAAACTCATCGATGAGGAGAACGTGATGTCAGTCCTGAGCGTTCCATTCGGCATGTTGTTGGGCTCATCTGTACTGTGCTGCATGGTGTCGTGGTTGCAAAGATGCACCCCGCCATGGACGTCGGGAGTAAAGTTGCGCATCGTGCAGCCTATTGCGCACAGTTTGAATCATAACACGACGTCCTGTGGCTGCACGAAAAACATTATTCAACATGGTGGCGTTGCTGTCAGGGTTCCTCCGAGCCATGATCCGTAGGTAGCGTTCATCCACTGCAGTAGTATCCCTTGGGCGGCCTTAGCGAGGCAAGTCATCGACATTTCCTGTCTCTCTGTATCTCCTCCATGTCTGAACAACATTTCTTTGGTTCACTCAGAGACACCTAGACACTTCTCTTGTTCAGAGCCATTCCTGGCACAAAGTAACAATGCGGTCGCGATCAAACCGCGGTATTGACTGTCTAGGAACGGATGGACTACAGACAACACGAGCCGTGTACCTCCTTTCTGGTGGAATGACTGGAACTGATCGGCTGACCGACCCCCTCCTTCTAAGAGGCGCTGCTCTGGCATGGTTGGTTACATCTTCGGGCGGGTTTAGCAACCTCTCTGAACAGTCAAAGGAACTGTGTCTGTGATACAATATCCACAGTCAACGTCTATCGTTAGGAGTTCTGGGAACGCGGGTGATGCAAATTTTTTATGTGTGTATTTACTTGTGACAGTATAATTACTAGAAAATTTCGACTAAAAGGCGAAATTCGAAGACACGTTTTGTTTTCTGCGCTATTATCTGGCCATCATGCGTCTCAAATCATTCGAACTGCTTCAAGTTCTCTCAACATATAAAGAATTAAATTGTGCCTCACACCTTATAGTTTAGAATATATTTCGTAGCATTCTTGATTAATCTGAAGAACATTATGATGAGGTGAAAGAAAATTTATTTCCTGAGATATACCTCAAAATACATAACATGAGGTGTAGAATAATTCTATGAATGTTGAGAGAAGCCAGGCACAATTTTATATTAGACGCATGATATCTCAGGTAATGGTACCGTAACCTAAACGTGTATTCTAAATTCTTCTCTTAGGGAAATTGTTGCCTTAATTAAACTGTCATAGACAAAAAAATACAATTTCTTGTACTTTGCAACCAATATCATTCAGTATTTGTATAGAATCCCAACGTCGGTAGTGTTATAGATATAGAATGATACGGTCTGAAGTATGAGGAGAAAGTGCCACATGCTCTTGTCCAGGTCTCCCTAACAGTTCAGAAATGCAGCACTTGCTTTTAAAATTCCCGGATAAGCGAACCAAAGATGATCCTATTGGAAAACCCAGTCGCTCCCCATGGTGTTACTCCAGGTGCTGGGCTTTCATGCCAAGGAATCTATAAGATGTGGTCAAAAAGTTTCCGTTTTAGGGCATTGCTACGAAGTACGTGGAACAGTAGAGGATGTGCAGCAGGTAGTTATTGGACTTGTTCACGCAGTAGGACACGGCGTTTTAACGAACGGGTATCTTCTGTCTGGTGCGTCGCTGGGATGACTGCCTCAATGCTCACGACGATTTTGCCTGATTGGCATACCGGTTTAGACTTTGCGACCTTCTAATGGCCACATTTTTATTGCCAGGCTATGTTCGTTGTCGTCGATGCTTTTATACATGGATATGTCCATAGTGAGGATGCATCCAGAACACAAACTCGTCTGAAAACTCGGATTGACGCCATTCGTCTATCTTATATTGTCTTTGTTTGGATCACTGTCGACCGCCTCTATTTGCTGGCGCTGCTGACAGTAAGGGTGTCCTAGAAATGGTTGCGCTATTTGTGTGGATACTTGTCTTGTTCCAAACAAGACATTTCCTGCCTTAAGGCACAGGACTTGTCTGTAAGGCCCCACACTGCCACGCGAGCAGTATGTCTGTCCCTCGGACGCTAGCAGGTTAAGATCTTGCGTGGCATTTGATACGACACTCATGATAAACTTATTTGATTTTCGGATAACAATGATGGCAGCCCTAAGAATACGAGCAGCAAAATCGTTGGACAATGAACTCCTTTCTCCACAATCCGCAGCTATCCGAATTCCCGCACTTGCAGATAGACTTTCGTCCCTCGTATACGAGATGTAGCACGATATTCTCACAAACAAGTACAGTCGGGCTGCGAATTTTGAATAAGGATCCCTCTATAACACCTCTTTGTTTATAGTACGTAGATGGCTGCGACATACTGGTCTTGGACGCCGCGAAGGTCAATGTCAGCCAGAGATGGGCTAACAAAGGGAGGCCACGGCGACGGTACGAAGGATTGGCTCCAAACATTGTACACCTTCAGTAGCCTATTGAAACATCATAATGTGCAAATAGTAAGGTGCAATGCTCTGTAAATTGCGAGAAATCGCAAGTGGAGTGTTAGGCGTCTTTTATATTACGGATACCTTTGTGCGTAGGTGCTGGATGTTAGAGTTCACGATGGTCAAGCGGAGCTACCCACGTACGGTCGTTCCTTGGGGTACACGGTGGTGAAAGGCAAATTAGCCACAAGCCGGTGCTTCCATTCCATCCGTCTTGTCCGCAGCTCGTGGTCGTGCGGTAGCGTTCTCGCTTCCCGCACCCGGGTTCCCGGGTTCGATTCCCGGCGGGGTCAGGGATTTTCTCTGCCTCGTGATGACTGGGTGTTGTGTGATGTCCTTAGGTTAGTTAGGTTTAAGTAGTTGTAAGTTCTATGGGACTGATGACCATAGATGTTAAGTCCCATAGTGCTCAGAGCCATTTGAACCATTTTTTTAACCGTCTGTCTTACGGACGACCCTTTGTGCCCGCACTGCGCAGTCGTCGATTCGGACGCGCACCACTCGACGTGGGTTGCGACTGGCAGCTGCTTGGGATCTTACACAACGTACGCTGGCGCTCCTGTTACGACGGCAGCGAGAGTCTACCAAGCAGGACGAACTCCGACGCGCCGATACTGCTTACTTTCTTAGAGCCAGAACGAACGCCGTCAACTGGCTGAAGGGCATGGTGCTGTGCTACATTTTGCAAGCTGTGCCCGAAAGCGCTCTGCACTTGTGGTTCCACCTGACGACGAGTCATGAGGCGTTCTGCTGCCATGTATTATATCGGACATGACTACTGAATTATTTAGGCGCACAGAACGTGATTGTTCCTCTGAGGAAACGGTTTACATGGAGTCCCTCTCCATTAATTTGGTCGAAGTCGACTCGGAAACTTCTGGTAGAGGTAGAAGATCGGGTTATATTCTTCACCTGTAAGTCGCCTTCCTTCCTTGGCTCTGAGAGGGCGGGAATGGGGCATTGTGGCCAGACATGGAAGGCGATCCCTGCCCTCTTTGCCCCTGATCATCCTCTCGGCCACTAATTTAATTTATAAAAGAAAAAGAAAAAAAAAGCGGTTAGCGCTCCAGCTACGTAAGACAAACGTGTATGAAGTGATGGTTCGACTCCCTTTCAAGAGTTATTTTTAATCTATACTTTTTTCATCACTTCCCATATTACATATTTATACGACATTTGAGAGATAATATGGTTTAAAAACCCACGTTTACTTGTATGAAGTTTTATTGAATTTCACTTTATTCGACTACTTACTACATTTAATTAAATTTAATTATTAGAACGAACATATTTATCACTATCGAAAAATAAACGAAGAAACTCATAGAGTTTTCCTGAAAATGTATGCCTGTGATTTGCGAAATCCCTTATACATACAATCTCGTAAGGTATCCGGTACAACTTTGCACCTCGACCACTTCGAGCTGCAGACATAGACGCAGGCCTCATTTGGCACCTAACATGCTTAACGGTAAGACGTTGCTAATGTAGCCAGAATGAATATAGGACGTGCAAATTTTTCAGTGTCACAGAATTTACGGTTGTATTCCAAAAAAGGAACCGTCGCGGCATAAACGTTTGTTTTACGCTAACCACTTAATCACGATGAACTACAACGTTCGGAACCTAAGCACAGATACATTAGTTATACAACAGAAGCGTAAAAATTCTCTTGCAATTATCTCAGAATTGCTGGCCACTGCACCTTACTACACTTAAGAGCCAAAGAAGCTGGTACACCTGCCTAATAGTGTGTACGGCCCCCGCGAGCACGCAGAAGTGCCATAATTTTACGTGGCATGGACTGGACTAGTATCTGAAGTAGTGCTGGAGGTAACTGACACCATGTATCCTGTTCATAAGCCTGTAGAGTACGACGGGATGGAGATCTCTTCTGAAAAGCATGTTGGAAGGCATCCCAGATACGCTCGATAATGTTCATGTCTGGGGTGTTTGGTGGCCAGTGGAAGTGTTTAAACTCTGAAGATATTTCTGGAGTCACTCTGTAGAAAGTATGGACGTGTAGGGCGTCGCACTGTCCTGCTGGAACGGCCCAAGTCCCTCGGAATTCACAGTGGACCTGAGTGGATGCAGGGGAGAGAGGTCGTCAGAAGTTTTTCTGTGGACGCTCCAGGTGATTTATGACAACAGAAACTTTTCACATAGGCTGTTTACCATTAATGAGAAATTAGTATTGCAATTATTATTGTATTATTATATTTAATGAGCTTTAAATAGAAATTAGCGGATTTTCAGCTAACTTTCTATATAATTCAATTACGTATCTGCTCATAATTTACCTTATTCAGATAGCCCTGATCACTATCCGAATAGTCCCACTGAAATTTGTTTTTGTTCGATCGGGGAGTGGGGTGGTGGGAAGAGGGTAAATCAAATAACAGCACAACTTAAATGTTTCACAATCGTGTGCAACCTTCCTTCATCAATTGGGTAGGTATATCCTAGAAGTAATATTACATGCCTAAAATGAAAATTTAGTTAATAATTTTACGGAAAAAAATTTATGTAAGTGGCGCTGATCGGCCGCGGTCCCCCTAACGGCCAACGTACAATGGGAGGCCACGACGTTAGGATCACAGATTTACCTCAGACTCTGTACACCTTTAGCAGGCCACTAAAACAACAAAGTGTGCAAGTACACTGAAGAGACAAAGAAACTAGTATGGGTATGCGTATTCAAATACACAGTTATGTAAACAGGCAGAATACGGCGCTGCATTCGGCAACGCCTATATAAGACAAGTGTCTGGCGCATTTGTCACATCGGTTACCGCTGCTACAATGGTAGATTATCAAGATTTAAGTGATTTTCAACGTGGTGTTATAGTCGGCGCACGAGCGATGGGACACAGCATTTCCGAGGTAGCGATAAAGTGGGGATTTTCCCGTACGACAATTTTAGGAATGTACCGTGAATATCAGGAATCTGATAAAACATCAAATTTCCGATATCTCTACGGCCGGAAAATATATCCTGCAAGAACAGGACCAGCGACGACTGAAAATCGTTCTATGTGACAGGAGTGCAACCCTTCCGCAAACTGCTGCAGAGGTCACTACTGATCCACCAACAAGTGTCAGCGTGTGAATTATTCTGCGACACATAATCGAAATGGCATTTCTGAGCCGAGGGCTGACTCGTGTAAACTTGATGCCTGCACGACAAAAAGCTTTACGCCTCGCCTGGGTCTGTCAACACCGATATTGACTGAACACATGTTGCCTGATTGGACGAGTCTCGTTTCAGTCAAAGGAATGGACGTGTACGGGTATGGACGAAACATTGTTAATCCATAGACGCTACACGTCAACGGGGGACATTTTTAGCTGGTGGAGGCTCTGCTACAGTCTGGAACCGCACGACCGCTACGGTCGCAGGTTCGAATCCTGCCTCGGGCATGGATATGTGTGATGCCCTTAGGTTAATTAGGTTTAAGTAGTTCTAAGTTCTAGGGGACTTATGACGACAGCAGTTGAGTCCATAGTGCTCAGAGCCATTTGAACCATTTTTGGAGGCTCTGCGATGACGTGGGGCGTGTGCAGGTGGAGTGATACGGGAGCGCTGATACGTCTAGATACATTTCTGACAGGTGACACGTACGTAAGCATCTTATCTGTTGTCATAAATCTGTGACGAATTACCGATTGTTGCACAATTTCTTGTGGTTTTTCCCGTGTTTGCTCTTAGGGCTTCAGAAGGAGCGACCCGTCAATCCTCAATCGCATCTGGGTTAAAGTGGTAGTAGATGCCTTTACAGGAACATCCACTTACAGCTAACCGGACTGACGCAATTGGCATCCATGCATTGCTGAATACCCCTTTAATTTGAACTTTGACCATTTTGGTGTGGGGATTTCTTTGCTGTCATTTGTTGCCATCTCAAAGTTATGTGTTTTGAGCGTCCTGGAAACACATCTGTACAAGAGCTGTAGCACATGGATAATCTGTGGCGGTAAACAGAACACTTCGATTTCATTCTGCCGGCAAAATGTGGTGCTGATAGTGAAGCACCTTGTTTTCTTGAAAACGTTTGAACCATTTCCGAAATATCTGCTCATTTATCCATCAACTTTCACTCATGCGTGAAATGGACCGACTGGGCAAGTTAATTATCAACTCCAACCTGTGTCTTCTAGTGGTGGTAAATATAAATCTTCTGCTTTGCAACAAGCAATAACTGTAAATTTCTCGCCTCTATCATTACTGGTTAGAGAAAGCACCTCATTTGTTCCTTTCTCTGCAGTTACCGTCGGTGTTCTAATGTTGAATATCAACCCGGTTTCATGCATGTTACACTTAGGAGTTGGTGTGTCATGCAGGGAGAGATTTGTGACAAGCTTAGTTAAAAGTTCGAAGCGCTGTTTCACATTCTCTCCTCTTAGTGTGGGCTGCTCTTGCTTTCGTTTCTCAATGAAAGATTCTTTCTTTTACAGAACGTAACACTCCAGTCCATGTCAGCTATGTTTCTCCAGGGGTGTTTGACGTTGTTCTTGACGCCTAGTTTGAACGCTGCAATACGTCTTTCTATAGAGGTCTAAAGCCTCTTTTTCCCAAATATATTATTCTGTTGGTAAGAGAGATTTCCAGATCTTTAGAAAGAATATTTGGATGTCCCACAGGCTTACCACATACACATTTTTAGGTAAATGGTTGCTGATACCTATAATGTTATATTTTCCCTTTCGATAACGTCGGAACCATCACGTAAACGGCGCTACATAAGTTTTACTGACTTCTGATGGTGATGTCCCTTTCATCACTGCTCCAGTTGCCTCGTCCATCGACCCCTCCTCCCATTGCATTGTGCCTCGTTTCCTTTCATAGGTCTTCACCATCTGGAGAAGACGAAGGAATAATTACAGAAGTATTACAAAATAGAAAATATTTCTTAAGTGCACTGTACCTAATACTCAATCAGTTTTCCACTTTTTATTCTTAAAGCCTCATTCTTGGGTATACATTTATCCCCAAAATACATTTAAACTCTATTGTCAAGTAGTTACACTAACAGACGCCAGCCTCAGTTACCAATGCGACGTAGAAAGTACCCGGTACCATGCCTCAAATCGTACAACAACCAGTTGTGAGTCACTTACCTTCTACACTTTAAATAAATCTTGAGTAAATTTCTGAAGTCAGAAACCTAGATACAGGTGTTCACTGAAAGGGCAAGACTGCCGACAACAGCAGTCACTCAAATAATGGTGTTTCCTCTTTACTGTTATCACGGTGCACGCGCAAAAGCTTACCTTCGTTCATACAGCTCCTCTATTCAATTATGGCCACTCTACCCCTTTTACCAGCGCCGAAAGGCTAATTATTTGCATTTCCAAGCATGTAGGGTAAATCAGGACAGATCACTGTTGCATGCCTAATTTATGGTGTTGTAGTTTTAATCGCCAGCAGTATACGACAGTTGAGTCTGTGGGTTTCAGCAGCACAATGGTTTCCTGCCAGAAGGTGAAGAACGGAGGGCGGCTGAAAGCCACAGCTTTCAAGAATCAGCTGACCACATCAGGGGGGCTAAGCGTTCGATCAATCTGAAAGTAAAATTCGATCCACCGATTTCACAGAAAATCCTAACAAGTTTTGCTCTTACGTTAGTATACGTATCTAAGTCATCTGTGCAGACACTTCGTACCAATATGGCATTGAAAAGAGAATGACACACACTAACGGTCGAAATACCAAACCTCTTTCTTAACAGTGGTTTCTCAGAGAAGATCGCTCTGTAATTCGTCCTTTAAATCGTCGCACGAACGCCAAAATTAAAGATATCGAAATAATGGAACAATGGTCAAAAAAGCAACTGAATTCGATCGACAGAAGAAAGGCGACTGGACTTGACGGGATACCAGTTCCATTCAGCATACAGTAATAAATTTTCCCTCTCTTAAGGACAGGGTTTTGTGGGTCTCTACAGGGAGGAAGTTTTCGTAACGATTGGTAACAGTCACGGGTCATTTCCGTTTTCAGAAAATTCGCCGAACAGACACACAAAACTATAGGTCTATATCTCTGACGCCGGTCTATTGCAGAATTCTGAAACGTGTTTTATGCTCGTGTATTATGACATTTCTGGAGACCGAAAATCTTGTGTTTAGTAACCAACATGGGTTCCGAAAACAGCGATCGTGTGAAATCCAACTCGCTCCGTTCGTCTATGAGAGCCACAAAGCAGTAGATACAGGTCCCCAGATAGATGCTGTGGTTTCATGACTACCGTAAGGCATTAGATACAGTTCCGCACTGTCACCTAGTGAACAAAATACGAGCATACAAACAATCAGACCAACTGTCTGCTTGGATTGAAGAGTTTCTAACAAACAGAACACGGAATATCATCCTCATCGGAGAGAAATCTTCTGACGCAAAAGTAGCTTCTGGCATGCCTCAGTGGAATGTTATAGTACCATTTCCTTTCACAATATGTATAAATTAACTAGTAGATAACGTCGGAAGTTTCATGAGTATTTTACAGATGATGCTGCTGGATAGAGAGAAGACGCGACGCTAGCAAATTATGGCAAAATGCAGGAAGTCCTGGTGAGGCTTGAGACTTGATGCGGGAGTGGCAATTGACCCTCAAAATAAACGAATGTGATGTATTACGAATACATAGACTGGAAGACCCGCCACTTTATATTTACAAGATTGCAGAGCTGGAAGCAGTAGTAAATAAAGGCAAAATGCAGGAAGTCCTGGAGAGGGTTGAGACCTGATGCGGGAGTGGCAATTGACCCTCAAAATAAACGAATGTGATGTATTACGAATACATAGACTGGAAGACCCGCCACTTTATATTTTTCAAGATTGCGGACCTGGAAGCAGTTTTCAACTTTTATAGTCCTGTCTTCCTCAGTTGTCATTGTGCCTATAGGTTATAAACAGTTCTGGTGGTTGGTATTTCCTATTAAGTAGTAATGTTTTGAACTGTACTTACAGGTTGCGTGGACAATTTCCTACATATTACGCTCCTGTTGCATTTTCTTGACGTTACAATTAAAAAAGAAAATGATAAACATACATTTAACATCTTTAGAAAACCAACAGCCACAGACACAATAATACATTCCACATCCAACCACCCCAACAGCCAGAAACTTGCAGCACTAAGACACATGTTACATAGATTAAACAGAATCCCACTCAGCAAGAGAAATTATGAACAAGAAATAAGTACAATCATACAAATAGCTAGGAACAATGGGCATGACACATATGTGGTACACAATCTCAATCAAAAAATAAAAACACAAATAAAAAACAAACACAACAGTTCCACAATACAAAAGAACTCACAAGCTGAAAACTTACAAACACACTCAACAAACACACACAATGACAACACCACACAGAAAAGAACCAGATGGTACACCATGACCTACACACATAAACTAACACACACAGTTGCAAACATCCTAAAGAGACAGGGCTTCAAAATAGCATGTAAGCCTGGGCAAACCCTTCAATCACACCTAAGCCAGCCGGCTACCAAGAGAGACAAATTCCAACAATCAGGAATATATAAACTTGAATGTCAAAGTTGTGATGCAGTACACATAGGCATGACATGCAGGAATTTTCAATCAAGATACAAAGAACATATCAGATGTCGGAAGTATGAAACAAACCATTCCACATTTGCAGAGCATTTAAAACACTACGACCATCATCCTACAAACACGGAACAAGAAATGAAAATAATGAGAATAAGCAACCATGACAAACATCTTATACAAATGCAAGCTAACTTCCACATATAGAAAGCCATAGCAGAAAACAAACATGTGATAAATGAACAAACACACATCAGCACAGGCTCCCTACTACACTTAGTAAAGGAAATGATAACATAAAACAAAAAAAAACTCTTCCCCACATCATCTGGAGACACACACACACACACACACACACACACACACACACACACACACACAGCAAAAAAAAAAAAAACACCAAAATACACATACACAAACACACAGCACAAAAAATATATATTACACCAAAAAACACTCACACACATACACAAACGCACACACAAATGCATACACGAACACACCACAGATACTTCAATAGTTACACTCATAAGTTTGGCAACAACATTCGATCTTTGGCAAAAACATTTGACAGTCGGTAACAGAAACCAAAACATTGCTTTAAAACAAGCGTTCAGTGCATAGTGTTGTGGAATGGGGAAAAAAACCGCAAATTGGCGTTCGTAAGAAGAAGAACAACACCAAAAATGCTACAGGAGCGTAATATGTAGGAAATTGTCCACGCAACCTGTAAGTACAGTTCAAAACATTACTACTTAATAGGAAATACTAACCACCAGAACTGTTTATAACCTATAGGCACAATGACAAAAATGTAAATAAAATAGCTATAATACGTACATGTTCCAGGCCACTGATGATGTCTTGCAGAAAATAAAGGCCAAACGCGTATGGCACTAAAATTGTGTTTTATTCAGTTGCTGTCAGACGGTCCATAAGTAAAAATTATTAATATACCGTAATACTGGAAGTAGTTATTTGCATTTGGATTAGCTCTAAGTAGAACTCCCACATAAAATTAACTGCGAGTGAGGTGGATGCCAGACAGGCATTAATTGGAAGAATCCTTAGGAAATGAGGTCCTACAACAATGGAAGTAGCTTACAAATCACTCGTTCGACCAATACTTGAATACTGCTCAGCAGTCTGGGATCAGTAGTAGATGAGATCGATGGACGAAATACAGAAGAACCAAAGAAGAGTGGCACGTTTCGTTACAGGTTCATTTATACTAAGAGTGAAAGCGTTACGAAAATGCTCAGTCAGCTCCAGTGGCAGAGCTGCAAGAGAAGTGTTCTGAGACACGGTATGATCTACTGTTAGAATTCTGGTAGCTTACGTTACTTGACCAAATATAATGCTTCCTCCTACGTGCATCGCACCAAAAATACCGTGAAGATAAAATTAGAGAGGGCTTATCAGCAATCGTTTGTCCCGCAAACTGTACGCAGCTGGAATAGCGAAAGATAGAAGCAACAGTGATATACAGAAATATCTTAAGCCACGCACTGTAAGCTGGCTTCTGAAGTGTTGAAGTAGATGTAGCTGGAACCAAGCATCGCGTTGTCTCAGGACTGCTGTGCAGTTGCACGAGAGGCGACCTCCCGGAAATTAATTTTTCGTCCCGGGCGACTGGGCGGCTGCGTAGCTGGGTGGAGTCAAGCTGGGCTGAGCACAGCAGCGCCCCTGGCGGCTCCCGCGACCATTATCCCAGTAACGAGTCCCTGACACGGCCAAAGCTCCGGACAGAAGCGCTCCACTAAACTGTATCGAACGACTGTCTCAAAGGCAGCCCAAAATCAAAACAGCTGCCGGGAGCGCAAATTACGTTTCTGACAGGTACAAAATTAGTGGCGTTTCTGTCGTCCCACAGCATCTATTGTGAATTCCTCAGAGAAGTGTAGTTTCGACTGACACGCGCGGCTGTGCGAGTGCTGCAGTTGGCTAACGTGTTGATCTGACAGTCTCCTTGTTCTGCCACACAATGCCCGCCTCGACCGCTTCGATCAGCGTCAAAGGCAATCGCGAGCAGTGACCGAAAGACATGGCGTACCAGTAAAGCACTCGTTTTATAAGTAGGAGGGGAGCGCTTTACACCTCAGCGCCATGTACATAATTTACGTTTTACTGTGTGCAGCAGTACTAGCACCTTAGTAACTGCAACCGTATACATTAACGGCTCCTACATCTCACCAAGCGACCAATCAACCGACCGACCAATAAAACTCATCATGTATACGCGTTTTGGCTAGCTAACCGAGCGACGTTTTTCCGCGCTTTCGGTCGGGTATAACCACCTGACCGCCGACCACTTCACCCAATAAATTGTATTGCGTGTAGCACTTTTGTGCCAATCGCTCGACAGAAGTTTATGTCCTGCATTGCGCACGAGATTAAATGCTGTTCTACAGCAAAGCGCTAAAGAAACTGGTAAAGGCGTGCATATTCAAATACAGAGATACGTAAACAGCCAGAATAGGGCGCTGCGGTCGGCAACTCTTATATAGGGCAATACGTGTCGGGCGCAGTTGTTAGTCGGTTACTGCTGCTATAACGGCAAGTTATCAACATTTAAATGAGTTTGAACGTGGTCTTACAGTCGGCGCACGAGCTATGGGACACAGCTTCTTCTAGGTAGCTATGAAGTTGGGATGTTCCCGTACGACCATTTCACGAGTTTACCGTGAATATCAGGAATCTGGTAAAACATCAAATCTCCGACATCGCAGCGGTCGTAAAAAGATCCTCCAAGAACGGGACCAAAGACGACTGAAGAGAATCGTTCGATGTGACAGAAGTGCAGCCCTTCCGCAAATTACTGCAGATTTCAATGCTAGGCCATCAACAAATATCAGCGTCCGAACCATTCAATGAAACATCATCGATATGGGCTTTCACAGCCGAAGGAGCGCTCGTGTACCCTTGATGACTGCACGACACAAAGCCTCGACTGTTCCCGTCAACGTCGACATTGGTTTGTTAATGACTGGAAACATGTTGCCTGGTCCGACGAATTTCATTTCAAATTCTGTCAAGAGAATGGACGTGTACGGGTATGGAGACAATCTCAAGACTCCATCGACCCTGCATGTCACCAGGGGACTGTTCAAGCTGGGGGAGGCTCTATAATGATGCGGGGCGTGTCAAGTAGGAGTGATATGGGGCCCCTGATACGACTAGGTACGTAAGGATCTTGTTTTCCACAACATAATGGCTTCATGTGGGACATAGAGAGTGTAATAGACATAAATTTTACAAATAAAAGTTCTGAACTCGGTTTTTAGGTTTCATTTTCGATACTTAACGAAAATGAAGTCTAAAAGCCAAAATATTTGTAGATTAGATTTATATTTAATTTCCGATACGTATCGGAAGTAAAACATAGAAACCTAAATATAGGCAGTCGGTGGACTTTTATTGATGAAATATTACTTCATTGTTACAATACTGTAAAAAACAATCCAGTAGATATACAGGCCTTCAGCTGCGAAGAGCAAAGTGTTGCAGCTTTTTACGTTCTAACATTTGCTAAACGGTTCATGTATTATGTAAGAGGTGCAATGCTTAGCACACTGGACTTGCATTCAAACTCGAATTCCAGCCATCCTGATTAGGTTCTCCATGATTTCCCTAGCTTCTCCAGGAAAATGTAGGGGTGGTTCCTTTGAAAGGGCACGGCCGACCTCCTTCCAAATCCTTCACTAATCCGATGGGACCGATGAACTTGCTGTTTGGTCCCCTCCTTCAATTGAACAACGTATCTTACGTACGTGTTGTATTTATTATGTGATGCGTGCCACCACCATTTGATGTCCTTCTTCTTCTAAAATAAAATGATTTGTTAAACTTACAAGAATATCATTATTCCGCATTTATAAATAAATAACGTTTGCATGACCATCTTTCATTTCATTTATTTTGCTTTACCAAGATGTATTTCCTCAGGCAACTATAAATCACGTTGCAGTTTTCTGATACCAGTAGTGGGGACACAATTGCACTGAATTTAAGGTCCTCGTAACTTCTTCCAGTGGCCAGAAACCGTAATGTACCTAACAGCCCCTCCTTTCAGTTTGCATCTTCTCTCAGTACGTATTCTTATCCGTTAAGAATGGATTGATGAAAAAGCATCGGTTCTCACCACCTTGTGTAAAAGAACGTGGGTGAATATCTTTCTCTGCTTTAGTCACTCCTTTGTTCAAAGCTTTGTTTTGGCGTTTTTGGCTTTATTACCTCTAAAACAGCCAACGTAAATACCAATTTTTGTTTATATATTAAATCATGTGGCATCTCTTCGAACGTAACTTCATCAGCGTATTATAAACAGTTCGCCACCACCGATAGGAACACGGTGGCGCTGTAATCGCTGAATGGGATATGTCGGCTGCCAGGAAATTGGTTGGTCGATTGGTTGGCCGATAACTTGGTTTTCAGTAAAGTTAGGTATATAGAACTCTATTTCCGTTTCGATCGTAAAGTTTGTTTAGTATCTTGTGATCGGCCTGATCTCATTTTTACCACCCTGAGACCTATTACACACACAAAATTGTTAGTAACGAGAAGCGCGTGACTGTCAAAGGCTAAACTCTGCGAGTGCCTCCCCGACATATGGGCGGCTCAAACAGACGCCGCTAGATATCAGTTATGCTCTTGTACAAACGTACACAGTCACATTGTGTAACACAATTATAGCCTGTTTTGGTCTGCTATGGTCACTTTCCGATGCTATTGTTCATGGGCGAAATCTGGTGAACAAAATGGTCTAACTAGAGGAACCGACCATAGGTCACTGACACAGTCGAAACTTGGCCGGGTAGTGGATGACAGTAAGAGAACACCTATTTTGCATTAGGTACCAGCACGCAATAGCATCCGAGAAAATGAGATCAATGTTCCGAAGTGACTTTCACAGGCTAAAAGCGCGTTGCGAAACCAACTGCGTTGGTAACGCATTGGCTTAGAGCACAGTTCCGAGACATTGCGCTTCGTATTCAGTTCATATCTTACGTGTTCTTTTTTCCTTTCTTGTGGCGCATGTAAGTGACTCCAATATTTTTTATGACACTGTGAAATACAATAAAGTTAACAGCACAAGGAATTAAGCTTTCAAATCTTACTGTAAACAGATTTTGTCATCGAAACTGACACGCCTTAACACTTTTCAGAAAACCGAACCAACTGTTTTCTTTTATCTGCTGGAAGTTAGTGACAGACTTGGTTCTCGAGTACATTAATACCTAAAACAAAGGATGGAATGCCACAGAAGGCACACTCAACACCCACAAAACTGATGAAGTTCACAAGGAAACGGATATATTTTTGCTACTTTTTGGAGAAATGGAGTCGCCTGTAAACATTATTGATGCTTCCCTTATACGATCGACCGTTTATCGATGAAATCGGAATACCGACATGTTCATTAAAAGTAATTCCACCAAAGTGGATGCTGTTACATAATTCCTGCGATGTATACTTTTACAGGAGCTGACAAGTGAAGAATTACATTCACCGATTAGAGAATTGCCCTACTTTCATCGCACTGCAAAAGGGAAACCGGAAGTAGTAAGCGATGGTTCAAATGGCTCTGAGCACTATGGGACTTCACTTCTGAGGTCATCAGTCCCCTAGAACTTAGAACTACTTAAACCTAACTAACCTAAGGACATCACACACATCCATGCCCGAGGCAGGGTTCGAACCTGCGACCGTAACGGTCGCGCGGTTCCAGCCTGAAGCGCCTAGAACCCCTCGGACACATCGGCCGGCCAGTAAACGATGTAATTAAGACGCACATCTTGATCGATAATCAGTTGCAGGCTTTAAAAATAAAACGCTTCGATATTCGTTGTTTTTCGCGAAATAGCAAAACTGGATTGATAGTTTATTTTGCTAATGACATTCCCAAAAAAGAAAATGTGACTGCGGCATAGGTGCCTTCGCACGATGCTTGTGTTGCTCCAAATAATTATGCTTTGATTTTTTTGTAATACCACAGGTGCTCTTGAAGCATCAATATAAGCCACTAAACCACTCCGTCTTCAGCCCACGTCTGGCCTACCGGGACCATCCGACCGCCGTGTCATCCTCAGTGGAGGATGCGGATAGGAGGGGCGTGTGGTCAGCACACCGCACTCCCATACACTACTAAGGAACCATTGAAATGCTGTATTTTTTATGTTTTAATATTGAGTTACTCTTAATATGATTATATAAGATCTGTGATGGTGTTATCAATTCTTAATACACTATTGGCCATTAAAATTGCTACACCAAGAAGAAATGCAGTTGATAAACGAGTATTCATTGGACAAATATATTATACTACAACTGACATGTGATTACATTTTCACGTAGTTTGGGTGCATACATAATGATAAATCAGTACTCAGAACAACCACCTCTGGCCGGCATAACGGCCTTGATACACCTGGGCATTGAGTCAAACAGAGCTTGAATGGCGTGTACAGATACAGCTGCCCATGCAGCTTCAACACGATTCCACAGTTCATCAAGAGTAGTGACTGGCGTATTGTGACGAGCCACTTACTAGGCCACCATTGACCAGACTTTTTCAGGTGGTGAGTGATCTGGAGAATGTGCTGACCAGGGCAGCAATCGAACATTTTCTCAATCCAGAAAGTCCCGCACAGAACCTGCAACATGCGGTCGCGCGTTATCCTGCTGAAATTTAGGGTTTCGCAGGGATCGAATGAATCGTAAAGCTATGGGTCGTAACATATATGAAATGTAACGCCTACTGTTCAAAGTGCCGTCAGTGTGAACAAGAGGTGGCCGAGACGTGTAACCAATGGCACCCTATACCATCTCGGTTCGTGGTACGCCAGTATGGCGATGACGAATACACACTTCCAATGTGTGTTCACCGCGATGTCACCAAACACGGCTGAGAATATCATGATGCTGTAAACAAAACCTGGATTCATCCGAAAAAATGACGTTTTGCCATTCGTGAACCCAGGTTCGTCGTTGAGTACACCATCGCAGGCGCGTGTCTGTGATGCAGCGTCAAGGGTAACCGCAGCAATGGTCTCTGAGCTGATAGTCCATGCTGCTGCAAACGTCGTCGAACTGTTCGTGCAGATGGTTGTTGTCTTGCAAACGTCCACATCTGCTGACTCAGGGATCGAGATGTTGCTGCACGATCCGTTATAGCCATGCGGATAAGATGGTTGTCATCTCGACTGCTAGTGATACGAGGCCGTTGGGATCCAGCACGGCGTTCCGTATTACTCTCCTGAACCCACCGATTCCATATTCTGCTAATAGTAATTGAATCTCGTCCAACGCGAGCAGCGATGTCGCGATACGATAAACCGCAATCGCGATAGGCAGCAATCCGACCTTTATCAAAGTCGGCAACGTGATTGTACGGATTTCTCCTCCTTACCCGAGGCATCAAAAGAACTTTCAACCAGGCGACGCTTGTCAACTGTTGTTTGTGCCTGAGAAATCGGATGGAAACTTTCCTCATGTCAGCACGTTGTAGGTGTCGCCAACGGCGCCAACCTTGTGTGAATGCTCTGAAAAACTAATCATTTGCATATCACAGCATCTTCTTCCTGACGGTTAAATTTCGCGTCTGTAGCACGTCATCTTCGTGGTGTAGTCATTTTAATGGCCAGTAGTGTAAGATTTGAAATGATTATTTTGTCAATAATTTCATTGTATTTTAGGATTTCACAAACAAGTTTGATATGACATACTTCCACATCGACAAAAGAAAAACAAAACATAAGATTGGACTTCAACACGGGTTTGAAGTTTAGAAACTGTGTCATAGCCACTGGGCTACCAACTCACTTAATTTTCCTATGCGTGAATGGATTGGTGAAGTCGCGTCGGAAGGCTGATCGTCATTTTCTGGATAACTACTGGGTCTTGGCACCTAAGCCGAAATAGCGTCACTTTATATACATCCCTCTTTCACCATGCCTAGATTCTATTGTATCAGAGAGCGACCTGAGGCGAGTTACCCTTACAAGAGGAACGGATTCTTGCTGTCGAAAGCTGTCAAAATGCGAAAGTCAGTATTCGTTATAGCTTGGCAGCTATAGAACCTCTAGCGACAGCAGCGGGCGGTAACTGGTGCACTGAGAACCAAATGAGAAACAAAGCTGAAGCTAAAGTTGTCGCGAGCTTAAATCCGTATTGCCAGTTTGCAAGTCTATGAATGTTAACAAGCAGGGAGCGTCGGGACGCTATACAAGTGGCAGAATGTCGCGTTATTGGAGACTTCCTCCAGAACATTGCAGTAAAGTGCCGGTGAGCGGCGTCAGAGTACTTGCTGGCTGTCCATCAGATGGCGTGACCACATACAAACTAGCCTAGCGTTCGTCGAAAGGTGTCTACCCTTCTGCCGTTAATGTCACTGTCTTCTACCATAAGCACCACTACGAAAGCTAAAGAGCCATCAAGTACCGTCCTGACTATTAAAACCGCTACATCTTGAAGACAGCATTCAACCAACATCAAACTGACATGAATTGTAGCCTACTACAGCGGCTGGACATAGATATGAAATGATCACGAGAAATTCAGTTTGAACATAGTCGCAGTCGCCTTGAAAGCCTGAAGGTTTTGTTGTATATGACCACGAACGGCATCTGTGCAACATCCTCAAATTGTTCAAATGGCTCTGAGCACTATGGGACTTAACTTCTGAGGTCAACAGTCCCCTAGAACTTAGAAATACTTAAAACTAACTAACCTAAGGGCATCACACACATCCATGCCCGAGGCCGGATTCGAACCTGCGACCGTAGCGGTAGCGCGCTTCCAGACTGTAGCGCCTAGAAGCGCTTGGCCACCCCGGCCAGCCAACATCCTCAATGCGATGCAAGTGTCAGTCTTTGTCGTAACAGTGTTCTGTGTAGTTGTCAGTGAACTACGTCGGAAGTAAGTAGATTATAACGTGGTCAAGTTGTTTGTACTCCTATGGTGGGTGCTTCCGTAACCAAGGGAGTCGAAGTGTATCGGTATGTCATCTACAGGATTTATACCGCGTACATGGAAAGCGGAAAAACGTCAGCTGCTAGATCGCAACATGCACGAAAGTGTGTGTTGATTGATCGAAACCGGACAGCCATTGAAGAGGATGGTCACGAAAAATAGAAGGACGACAGCCGAAACAGTCACTGGAGTTGTGGTTTCCGGTCTTGAGAACCCTGTTAGCACCAAAGAACATGAAGCAGGAAATTGCTGGGAGAGCGGAAATCCCAAAGTCACACATCAGTAATGCAAGCCTCAATAAAAGCAAAACGTAGTGCTTAAACAATAAAACCTGGACAATAGAGGGATAGAAGAATGTCATTTGATCGGTTGAGTCTTGTTTCTCATTGTGTCCAACTTCTGGTCTAGTTTACCATGAACCATGGCGGGGATTCAGTATGATCTGGGCAGACGTATCAGATTTTCTACGGGCATATAGTTACTCTGCAAGGACACATCACTGACAAGGATTATGTGACCATTTCGGCTCATCAAGTCCATTCCAGTCTTTGTTCCCCAAGGATGATGCTGTGTTCCAAGATGACAGTGCCCCTATTCATAAAGTTCTCATCGCGCAGGTCTGGTTTTGTGAGCAAGAGGATGAATTGTCGTATCCACCCTGGGCACCACAGACACCAGATCTCAATATTATTGAGCCTTAAGTTTCTACTTCAGAGAGAAATGTGCGTCATCCATCTGCATGTCACTGTTTTGAGAACCACACGAAACCTATATTTCCACGTTCCAGCTGTTTTAAACGCCACCAGTTTCCCTCCAACGTATTAGGTGCGGGAATATGTAGTGCCTGCCTTGTCCACCTTCTTGCACATTTTTGGGTACCCAACGACTAGCACTTCAGCACAACCGCTGAAGGGAGGTACGAATAACGTCATCTGCATTCGGTTCGTAAGGAAATATTATGCACTGTATTTCTCATTCATAAACCGCAATGTGAATTTCTGCTCGCCCACGAGTGAACATGGAAAGTCAGCTCCATGCCAACGACACAAGCATCAACACGGACACCCGTCGACGCGCGGACCTCTGAGGACTGCCAGTACAGCGTCCTCTGTAGATGCATATTTCCTTGACGAGGTAACACAGAGCGAGGTAACACCGGACGCTGAAGTCGCAATCTGTCTTCTATTGTGACGAGTCCCCACTATTCAAAAAGCAAGTTCCCATGGTCGATTGAAGATATTTCCTACAGACAAAAGGGGCATTGTGGAGTAATGGCGTGATACTGTCAATTTCAAAAAATTATTTTGATCAGAAATAATCGCAAAAAAATGTAATGGAGGAACACCAAATCTAAGTTCAGAATGAGGCCTTTGTAGGTCGCTGGAGGGAGATAGCACCACGTCTGCGCGCACGTGCCGCCCAATTCATCCAAATTCCTGCGTACACAAGTCACCTAATTCAACCTAATTTCTGCTCACGTATGTTACCTAATTCACAGAATTCCATGGAGGAGGTGATGAGCTCTAACGCCACGTTCAATCACATCTCAGATGTGTTCAATTGGCGCGTTGGGGTACCAGAACATCAAACGGAACATCCCATTGTATTCTTCGAACCCCTCCTTCGCACTCTTGGCCTTGTGACATGACCCATTATCTTGTTGAAAAATGCCCCAGTTGTCGGGAAGCATGATCGTAATAAAGAGATGTAGGTGGTCTGCAACCAGTGTACGATACTCATGGGACCTCGTGGTGCCTTGCACGAACTCCAGTGGACCCCTGCGTGCCCACGTGAATGTTCCCCAGAGTATAAATGGATCCGCCAGTAGCCTGTCCCCTTCCCGCAGTGCTGGTGTGAAGCAGCTGTTCCCCTGGAAGAAGACGGATTCACTCCCTCCCATGAAGAAAGTATCTGCATTCATCGAACCATGTAACGCTCTGACACAGCGCCAACGTCCAGTGCCGATGTTCAGGTGCCCATTTCAGTTGTAGCTGTCGATGCCGTGGTGTTAACATTGGTACATGCATGGGTCGTCAGCTGCGGAGGCCCACATTAGCAGTGTTCGGTGCACTGTGTGTTCAGACACACTTTTAGGATCCCAGCAGTAACGTCTGATGTTAGTTTCGTCAGAGTTCGTCACCTGTCCTGTTTTACCGGTCTGCCCATACTACGACGTACGACATCTGGAATGAGGGGTGGCTGCACAACCCCTCGACGTCAAGGCGTGGTTTCAACTTGGTTCGTCACGGGTTGATGATACCTACTGCAGCAGTCCTGGAATACCCGATAAGTCGTGGATTTTCCGAAACGCTCATGCCCAGCCAACAGGTTAGCTCAATGTGCCCTCGGTCAAACTCAGGAAGCTTGCGCGCCTTCCCCATTCTACACACGGACAGCACGTTCAGTGATACCACTTGCACAGTGCGTGCGTCCGACTAGCAGACATTCCTCGCCAGGTGATGCTCCTATCGCCTAGACAGGTCGAAAGTAAGTCGGTGGTCATGGTGTCCTGGCTGATCAGTGTACACTCTAAGACCCAAGAAAAAGAAAAATACCAAATTCTACCCACCACGAAGGAACTGTCCGAATGGGACGGAAGTTGGTATTTGTGGTGTATATTTATGTGTACAGACAACCAAATAATTAGTTTCAGAAAAATTGGATGATTTATTCACGGAGTAATGTATTGGTCCACCTCAAGCCCTTATGCAGACACTTATTTGACGTTTCTGTAATTGACAAAGTTGTTGGATGTCCTCCTGAGACATTCCTTGCCAAATTATGCCCAGTTGGCGTGTTAGATCGTCAAAATCCAAGATTGGTTGGAAGGCGCTGCCCATAAATCTTCAATCGTTGTCGACTGGAGAGAGATCGAGCAACCTTCCTGGTCAAGGTACGGTTTGGCAAACACAAAGACAAGTAGTAGAAACCCTCACCGTGAGCTAGCGCCGGCCGGGGTGGTCGAGCGGTTCTAGGCACTATAGTCTGGAACCGCGTGACCGCTACGGTCGCAGGTTCGAATCCTGCCTTGGGCATGGATGCGTGTGTTGTCCTTAGGTTAGTTAGGTTTAAGTAGTTCTAAGTTCGAAGTTAAGCCCCATAGTGCTCAGAGCAATTTGAACCTTTTTTTTTTTTTTTTTTTTTTTTCAGCTAGCGGTCACTCTCTTGTTGAACTGTACCTCAAGATAGTGTATCATGAAGGGCAACAAAGTGGAGAGTAGAATATTGTCAACGTACCACTGTGCTGCGAACGGTTCGCGGATAACCACCAAAGGAGTCCTGCTACGAAAAGGAATGATACCTCAGACCACCACTCCTGGTTGGCTGGACGTATGGCGGGTGACAATCAGGTTTGCATCCCACCGCTGTCTAGGCTCCTGGTAATGGTATCGGTCAGAAGTCTGTAACACTGACAGAAGAAAAAAACACGAGCCCAAAAAGTAAAAAATAGCTCTTCTCTGAAACATCGTGGATCCTATGAAACCAGCCATTACAAAGACCCCTTTATATTTTATTTGACTCTAAAATTTAATATTATACGAACAAGGCAGCGTGCTTCAATGATCACCGAATTTAGTTCTCAGTGAGTAAAGAGCTCTCACATTAACCTTTAACTACTGCCGACGAAGTTGAGATACGGTTTGCATTAAGAGTAAATTGGCCTTCAATAGAATTTGACCTACAAATTTTGATACGAATAATGCTGAAACTATCACGTCTTACTTCAGAGGGGCCACCCGACTTACTTGCTTCCAGGGAAATTCCCACACAAAAAGTAATTTTAAACTTTTTCACTACTCCTGGTTCCACAGGCACAGTCACTCATTTAAAATAAGCTATTTTGCGCCTCCGGCTGTAAAATCTCTGCGCTCGGCAAATTTAGACGATCGTATTATAAAAACTTACGACATTCTGGATGCTCATGCGACTGACAGCATATGTATCACAAGCAGAGCCAGCAACCAACCGTTTCATTACCACAGAAAACGTAATATGTCAACCTAAAGAGACATTGTTGCCAGAAAACTACTTAGATTATTCATATCTTGAATATTTTGTGCACAGGTATTGCGTTTCTGGCCGCAAATTGCCCTAACAGAATTTGTAAGAAGAGGTTCTGAACTGATATTTATACTTCGGCTGTGGCAGGAATTACTGATCTCTACTACTTGGGTCTGTTCGGCGATAAGGCTCTGGCTCTGAGCACTATGGGACTTAACATCTGTGGTCATCAGTCCCATAGAACTTAGAACTACTTAAACCTAACTAACCTAAGGACATCACACACATCCATGCCCGAGGCAGGATTCGAACCTGCGACCGTAGCAGTCGCGCGGTTCCGGACTGAGCGCCTAGAACCGCTAGACCACCGCGGCCGGCTCAGCGATAAGGGACATGGCAGCTTTGCTATAGTCAGCCTTGCTTAATATTTTTATATTTCCTTATTTTTTTAAATATTTTAGCGTCTTATATGGTTAACAGTGAAAGCTGCCTTTCCGTATGCTTGTTATCTCGTGATGTCATTGGTGTGAGTGCATTCCCAATTTAATTGTAAGCATGGTCGGGAGTTGAAGTTCCTGCTCTCTAGTATTTCTTTTGCTGAACGGATTATTGTAATCTATTTACCTCAGTACTAGCAGCTTCCTGATATTTCTCTCAAACCGTAATTATGATCTTGAAGCTATTTGTGAAAAATTTAAAGTGGCTGTTTAAGCTCATGACTTCCAGCCATTAGGCCATCTCTGAGCCTACTTGCAGTGGCTGCCAGCTCCTTACCCTGAATGGCTATTGTTCGACACCTGGCCCTGGTGGCCTCTTAGTCACTTTGGACTGTGCAAGAAAATTGTTGCTGTCAGTCACTGCTTGCAAGGGAAGGCACTAATGCTAAGAACTGTTAGCCTCAACAGAGACCACGGCAACCTCTGTACACGGTACGCGTTGTCTACAACACATGACGTAGTGGTGGGGGGTGGAGGGGGGGGGGAGTGGGCGAGAGCGTTGCAACCACCCAGCGTCACTAATACTAGACTATCGTAGTTGCATCACTAATGCACTGCACGTTTAATGAACGACGTTTCCATGAGACGACGGACTGCAGCAACACAACTACTACCGCTCCATTGCTAACCCGCTCACCGTGTTTAACTACCAGCTTCCTGACACTAACAACCAAATTCTATCACGCCCCGTAGTGGCAATCCATTTCCGGCTGCTACGATTACAATAAGAAAAATTTCATTCGATGTCTGTGGTTTGTTTATGATTCACATCTCTCAAATATTCTTCAAAGAAAGATGAGGATTTTTCTAAAAAAGGAAAATAACGTAACGAGTTCTTTGACGGCAACATGTTAGCTGATTTCGTAAGGAAAACATTCTTAGAAAGTTTGTCATACAAAAATAAGAATGGTATACACATTGGTAAATTTATTAATTTTTTGAATGTTTTTCACGGTGCATGCATAGAAGACACCACGATCTAAGACACAGTATGAAATGCGGAGGCAAAGGTGTTCCTTTTCAGGACTTCAGTACAGATACAATTCTCAAACATTTTAGCATTACCCTCATTATCCCATAGTTTGAGTATTTTTCAATGGTAATCTCTACGTGACAGAAAATGACTACCTGTAACCATCTGTACGACAGAGGTACAAGTAAAGCTGAATTATCAGTCCATGTCAGTAAAGTGCACTGTGTCTCCAATTGCGTGCACTATTAAGTCTGTCAGTATGACCCGACTGCAACCGGGCGCGCAATATGGTGCCCTCTAATTATCCGCCGTAATAGCATACAGCTGTCGCGAGGCAATAAACACTGAAGGTCAGCATCGTAGTAGTCGCCGGCGCCCAACAACACCAGCTACAACCACACGGAGTGTCGTACGGAACCCAAGGAAAACGCAACAGAAGTACGGGCACTGTACGTAAATAGGAAGGCTAGGTAAGCACAGACAGTACGAAACCATCTCAGCATCAACAACTTGGCCTTCACACGTTCGTACAAAACCCCTGGCTCCGTGGTACGCAAAGAAATTGGACTGCAAATATCATCAATTGTGTAAGTATCTTTTGAAAATTTCATGACTTATCCGTACACTTATCCACTAGTGGATATTGGTTAGGATGACACCATCAGCTGTATTTGCAACCGGTTTCAGTGATCTGCGCGCCCATCTTCGACGCGGAGTGATCACGATGATACCGGGAATCATTATTAGATTTCGCATAAAAGGTCGAAAACAACGGCGTCCGCTACAGAGAAGTTCCTCTGTAAACTTGCTAAGGACTTGTCGATTAGATACAGCCTGAAAGTAAGCAGGAGTCACTGAAATGGGAGACTCTTACTTCACCTTAAACAAAGAAAGAACTACAAGACAAGGGTAGCATTGCTGATTTGATTCCTGTCGAACACCTTTTGACCGAGATGGAGTGGAAATCTTCCATCCCGACGATTGCTCTTTAGAAACTGGGTCGTAGATACAAAACCTTTGTCATCTGTGACAACATTTGAAAGTTTGGGTCGCTCTGATGTTCAAGTTCCTTGCAGAATTCTATGCAATGTTAGTTCTGATCGCCTTGAACCAGTCATAGAACTTTGACGCCATTTTGCTGATGTTCAGTTCTTCTGACAAAAGGTGTTCCAATGATCTTGCATTGTTTGCTTATACATACCATAATCAGATCCCCCATTTTATTGTTTTATAGTGTGATGGCAGTCGACGTCCGATCGGAACAATTGTCACAGTAAGTTGATGTTCCTCTGTTTTTCAAAAGCCTACCCTAGTCTGAAGCCTGTTTAACCAAAGGCGCTCTCTCCAATCCTTGCTTCAGCATTTGGTCCCTTTCTTTATCGATTTACCCAAGTATAAAATTGTACATAGCACAGCCGTGCTGCTCTTTCAGGACAGACATCACAAAACCACAAACTCATGGAAATAACACGTGGGAAATATGCTCAACAGCAAATAACTAAAACCACTCATTTCGCTGCCACATGTCATACGAATAAAAGGACGACGTATAGGTAGACATGGAGTGGTATTCAGCGTACGCGTAGCCATTTGTACACAACTTTCAAAGCTCTAGACGTTTTGGATACTGCTTCGTACTTGTAGTTGTATATATAATGTATGACGTACTGGCAGTTGTTCACTAGTGATGTACGGCGCTTTTGCGTGATCAGTCACGCTTTAGTTGCGTGCCAATGTTGAATTACACAAAGCGGTTCTGTTTGTGCTCCGAGTATCAAAATAGCTCCTGCAATGTGCTCGCAGCCGCGTGCTCTAGCTGTATGATCGGCTGTTACTATGACTACGTAACGTACAAACTCGCAGCATGGGTTCTATAGAGACATACCAAAAAAATAAATAACTTCATATTCAGGAAAGCTGTTTCGGCCAACTGTCTCCCGCACATAGCTGCACTTATTTCTCGTAAACGTCGCACTGGTACATTTCATTTTTATTTTTATACCCAATCAAAATAAATCTATGAAGTCTGTTTTACATTATTACCAAAATATCGTTTCTGTCGATTAGAAGTAATTCGACCGTAAGTCAACCGACACTGGTGAAAAAAAGAGAATGAAACCAGAACTAGATCCAACGTCAACCAGTACGTAGATTTGAAATCCTATTTATCCGCATCTACACACATATTCCGCATGGCGGAAGGTACATTTTCAAGTACTATCGATTTCCTTTCCTGTTTTATTTATTTATTACCGTTTATATGCTAAGAATGAAATTTTCACTCTGCAGAGGAGTATGCACTGACGTGAAACTTCCTGGCAGATCAACATTGTGTGCTAGGTCGATAAACAAACCCGAGAACTCTGACTTTTAGGGGCCAGTGCTATAACGCCTTTGTTACCCAAGCCCAACACGGAACTTGTCCCCACAACATTACTTACACCAATCTCTCATGTGCTACCTTGTGAAACTTCACAGACGTGCGCCTTCCGTGGGTAAGGTCTCTACGAACTACGCTAACCAAGTACGATTTGTGACCCGTTCTCAGAGTCCGGTATAGCACTTCCTCGCAAAACACAGCACACAACTTTAATCTGCCAGGGAGATTCACTGCTGATGTGTCTCTGTAAGCACCCAAATATCTCTCATTTTAATCTCAAGATCCTGATGCAGGATATACATTGAGGTGAAGAAAGTCATTGGGTACCTCCTAATATCGTGCAGAACCTCCTTTTTCACGCCTATTGCAGAAACGCGACACGGCATGGGCTCAACAAGGAGTTGGAAGTCCTCTGAGAAATACCGAGCCATGCTGCCACTGTAGCCGTCCAGAATTGCTAAAGTGTAACAGGTGCTGGATTTTGTGCACGAACCAGCCTCTCGACTATGTCCCATGACTGTGCATTGGGATTCATGCAGGGTGACCTAGGCGACCAAATCATTGTCACGAACTGTCCAGAACGTTCTTCAAGCCAATCGCGAACAATTGTGGACCGCTGATATGGTGCATTCTCATACATTTTCATCTTTGTTCGGGAACACTAAGTCCAGAATCGGCTACAAATGGTCTCCAAGTAGCCTACCATAACGATTTCCAATAAGTGATCGGTTCGGTTCGACCAGAGAATCCAGTCCATTCCATGTAAACACAGCCCACCTTACTACGGAAATAACAGCAGCTTCCACAGTGCCTTCTTGACAACTTTGGTCCATGGCTTCGTGGTGACTGCGCCGCACTCGAACGCTTCCATCAGTCCCTACCAACTAAAATGGGGACCCATACTAGGGTCCAACCAGTATCGTCACGAGCCCAGGAGAAGCGCTGCAGGCAAAGTTGTGCTGTTAGCAAAGGCAGTCGCGCCAGCCATTTGCTGCTATAGCCCAACAACGCCAAATTTCGCCGCTCTGTCCTAACGGATACGTTCGCCGTATGTCCCACATTGATTTCTGGGGTTATTTCAAGCAATATTGTTTGTCTGTTAGCACGTACAACTCTAAGCAAAAGCCGCTGATTTCAGTCGTTAAGAGTCCGGAGACAGAGATAAGGCGTGACATTTGGTACTCTCAGCATAATATTGACACTGTGAATCTCGTAATATTGAATTCTCTAACGATTCCGAAATGGAATATCCCTTGCTTTTAGCTCCAACTACAGTTCAGTGCTCAAAGCCTGATAATTCCCATCGTGTGGCTACAATCACTTCGAAAACCTTTCCCCGCGAGACATCTGAGCTCCGCCAATCGACTGACTTTTTTTTAATACCTTGTGTACGTGATACCACCGTCGCCTGTACATGTACATACCGCTATCCCATGACTTTCGTCACCTGAGTGTTCTATGGTGGCACCCTCGTCTTAGAAAACCACTTATCTAAATTTACCTGAAGAGCGTTTCACGAGAACTCCGTCGTCTTTATTACAAGGATTCCATTTCAGTATCTCGAGCATTTCTGTAACACTGTCCTAAGCGCTGCACCTAACACGACTCTAAACTTGCCTTTGAATTAATTCGAGCTTACTTGATGAGGACTCTAAAGTCTTGAACAACATAATTCCTTGCACTAAGGTCTTGCATGTGATTTTCATGGCATTACATTCTTCGAAATCCTTCCAACAAATATATGTCTTCCATTCGCCTTCTCTAATCACAATTGCCCATCACCACCCCATTTCGTAGTGTGAACCTACTGAATTCCTACTAACATGTTAAGACCGAAATATGTGGCGTAGTATTTATTCCTTATTTATCAGGGTCTATTGATCTGGAACAAAATAAAAACAAAAATTAATATCGTGACGCTACTTGCAGAGCTGCATGGAGATGTGATCTTTAGTTACTTGGTCATGTAATTGATTTTTGGGAATATACCTCTAAAATTCTCAAACCAAGGCTCTGTAAGCCCTTTAGCCATTTTTTACGACACATGAACGACGTTTCGAATATCTTTTGCCAACTTATATTCATGTAAGTCGGAAATGTACCAAATATCACTACCACTTACAGCTGGTATTAATTGTATATGTAGTACGTAATTCCATAATGCTGAATATTTCCGTATATAGGTGGCCTGGTTGGTGCTTCGACAACCGGAGCCTGAGTGATGGCATCGGGTATCACCCTACACTTCCCTTCAATTACACAGCTGTCCATAGTATACGGAACGCATCTGGCACCACAGAATCAGAGACCATCATCTTCGTGAAAGATGGACACACTGTTCTGACGAGAGATAACGTGCTTTATTTCTTAGATATATTTTCTGCTGAAATGAACCGGGACGGCTTGTTGGTGAATATTATCATGGAGTATGTACAGTCTTAGACATAAATACTGATCGATGGTCGGTCTCCACAGAGATTAATTTCGAGCCCTTCACTTAAGGTGGCCAATAAAACCGACCGCCCCTGACAACACTAAGTCCGGCCTTCTGCCCAGTCTGGCAATATTGCAAGATGCGGTAGCGTCAGGAGGAAGTATTGCCTACTTACGAGATGTAATGTTGGGCGAGCCCATGGTCTGGTGGTAATCGCCGTGCCCTGTAAACTTATAGTCTCGTGTTCGCGTCCGATTGTAATTTTTTTCCCCCCACATATCGGCCCTCGTCTAGAGCTGTGAGTCTGATTGAACATCGAAGATAATTCGTTTCACATTCTAACCACCAGTAATAATAATGCTCTGAGAAACAATTCCGCAGGACAGCTCGTGGCTGCGTCGTGATCAGAACAGCTTTACGCTCGAGCGTTTCCTCGCGCAGCAGCGGCTACCGGCCACCATCCAGACGCCACCCGCCACCTGAAATCCAGCGCCGCCCATGTGAAAGCGGCGCGACGCTGTCAGTGTATGTATCAACTGTCATTTTAGAATTTCAGGTTCTAGTCATCATATTCCAGTTCGGCATTGGATTTTGCATACTTGAAAAATGATGAACTACGGTTAAGCATTGCAAAATTGGGTCACAGGTGGAAAAACGTGTAACACCTGAAACACAATATTTATTTTTGGTATAATAGAGGGGTGAATGCAGAGGAGGCAGCTCGAAAGATTTCAACTGTGTGTGGAGCGAGTGCTTTGGGGAAAAATACGCCAGAAAAAGGTATTCTTGTTTCAATAAAGATCGTTGTGGCATGAATGATTTTCCACTTTAAGGAAGTCTTGACTACTGATACAAGTGATGGTTTTCCATTTAAGCATCATTCGACATTTGCATTCAACAGACCAGGCTAAGACACCTAGTGTAGGAGTACTGCACGCTCTTATTCGAAACAACAAAAATCAACAGAGTGACGATTATACAAGTTCTGCTTCAACATCATCATGTCGCCCATTGAGCATTCCTACACAATACTGTTACTGGTGACGAGTTGTGATGCCTTTGTCGTTAACTCCGTAAGAAGAAATGAAAGACTGAGCCCTACCAAAAGACGTAACCTGGAGCAAAGAGTTGTGTGAACATAATATTTTTCATCTGATAGCTCCAGCTACGAGTTCTTCCCCAAGGGTGTGTCCATCACAGCTGGAATTTGTTGCCGACAGTTGAGATACCAATCGTTCGCAGTGTAATAAAATCAACAAAACTACATCACGTGTGCAACTGCTTGATAACGCACTCTGTTGATTTGAGAAACAAAGCTGTCCAGGAGATTGAAAAGGAAGTCATCTCTCTGATCGTATACCCATAAACTTTTATCTTTCCCGCTCTTGATCGGTCAAGTGTCAAGGCAATTCAATTCTAGACAAAAATTCTCTTAGAATTACACTGGTTTAATTACATCGTTAGAACCAGCAGGTTTCTACAGGGGTAGAATTTGTAAACTACTTTAGCACTGTCGGATTGTTTTAGATTTTGTGAAAGAATATACTGTTTCTGACTAACTTCTGTTAGCCGATTACACTTGTGTTCGATGAACTAATAGAAAACGGAATTAAAATATTGGCTGTACTAATACGAGTTAAATTCGACTTACTATAGAAACATCACTACGGCAGTCTAACTTAATAGAGCATTAAGTGTGTGTAAGGCAATTGTGCCTATTTTAAAACGAACTAGTAGGATGTTACAGATTTTTGACTTCGAAAACGTCTGTATTTACATCATGTCCTGTATCATACTCAAATGTTATGAAAATGTGGCAGTTCATACCTGGAGATGAAATTATGAATTCACAACAACAATAAATAAATCGGCAGAAAACAAAAATGGCATTATGAATTTCGCAGCACCGTAAGGTTTTCGCTCTGAGACTAAGGGATACTGAAAGTAGCAAGACGAATTTTGCTCGAGCTTTGTCTTGTTTATTGTTTACTGAGTTTCTATTTTCCTGCTTGTAGCTCTGCTGCAAAAGAATTAAAAACATGGCTTTCGGCGAGTCTCGAAAGCAACTTCAATCTGGTAAGCAAGCATGTTCTCTTGGAGCCAGTAAGAAGTGCGCCTTGTATATCTTACTTATTTCCCCAGCAGCCACTATAACAGATAAATCGCAACATAAGAGACGAGAGTAGTTGTATATCCCGAGTGGAAATATTTTCATTGACTCAAAAGTAATAACTGATATCCTTATATCACATCTCAAAAGAAAATCACTCACATTAGTCAACTGAAATGCCACAATAACATCAAGTGAATTGCCTTCAAGGAAGTAACTCTTCGGTCACAGAGTTGCCAACAAATTCTGCCTTGTTGCAAGTTTCAGGGGAGGATACCAGCTGAAGTGTTCTGTCTATGACCTCGGAAGTGACTATAGCTTCCTCTCAAAAGTGTTGGTGGCAAGGGCCGGAATATCCTCATTACACGTCAATTCGTCTTATTCACGTTACTGTAACTAGGTTTAGGGGCTAGAGTGTAATAACTTGTAAATACATCGATACACCGAGTGCAAACGAAACGTCATAAATTAATAAATGAGACAGATAATTTGTGTTTTACTGTCATAATCGGATCCAAACCTTGAAAGCGTATTAACAAGACGCGATTCACAATTTTGGAGCTTCTCCGGTGGTTGAGTTGGCAACGTATCTTTGTTATACAATACTATTATTGAGATCACTGTCATTGGCACACCCCCTAGATGACGGGCATGACCTGGCTTCTTGTTGCCAACTTTCTGGCGGATATTCTGTCGTTGCTCGAAACGTAATAACTTAAAGGTGAATTCGAATATTCCATGCGGCGAAAATCTGATTTTTCTATTCTTCCAGCTCTAACATTAAAAAAATAGTTACATTAAGCAGCTGAAAAGCGCCTGTGAACCAACAATTAATAATGCAGTCACAATTAGTGCAACCTGATTAACTTCATCTGTCGTCTGATAATTGTGAAAAATTAGTTTTTCATCTGCACAGTACCGCAGTATGAATTCAAGGGTTTAGTAGGATTCCTATACTTAATTCCGTTGTGATCGTTTTGAATGACAGTAGAGGAGAAGCAAAACTATCTGACTTGAAATATAGTTTTCCAGCGAGATTTGAGTCTTTGGCTACAGTTTGCAGTAGTACATCCAGTGAGGTATCAAGAATGTGAGCATTCACTCGTTGCTATAGTATAGGCTAGGGTAGAAAGAAGCAGGTTTCCCACGAAGTAAACGATTAGAGACACTGTAATTGACGTATAAAGTAACCATCTCGCAAACGTAAATTCTCCAAATCGCTGTCACTTATTTAACATGAACTGTTCAGAAAATTAGAACTATATCTAGTGAAATGAGTAGGTTAATGCAGTTCCAGTCTGTCACTATCACTAGGTTACCAAACATTTTCCGAATCGCTGTTAAGATGTGTGTGTGTGTGTGTGTGTGTGTGTGTGTGTGTGTGTGTGTGTGTGAACACGTTGTGGATTGTAGTTGTTGTGTGTGTGTGTGTGTATGTGTGTGTGTGTGTGTGTGTGTGTGTGTGTGTGGTGTCTGTTCGGTCGGACATGTCCGAAGTTCTTCCGGACATGTCCGAAAGAACAAACAGTACGAATCGAAACAGACAGCCTTGTTGATCTAGTAAATAACAAAGGACAGAGGCCCAGGTTGTCACAGGGTGTTAAAATACAGCTACGGCGGGAGATGAAAATTTTTGCCTGACCAGGGTCGAACCCGGATTCCTGGTGTCTTTTCTTTGCGACACGTCCGAAACAAAAGACACCACACATATATGCATATATAGGGTGCTTCAGGAGGAACAGTAGACATTTTAGCAGGTGGCAGTATAGACGAATTGCATAAAAAATTCCAATGTGTCCAATTTTTATTGAGTACAGAGATACAGTTGTTTGTACGTAACCCTAACAAACTCAAAGCAGAGGGTAATGGGTTTCAAAGTTGATTTTCAAAAAGTCTCCCACCAAATTCCATGCACTTTTGATTTCTCTTGATAACTCCAAGTGTAGGTCTTCTAAGTTTGTCTTTGAGTTCTTTCATGAGGGCTGCAGTATTCATAATACAAACGATCGTATCGGCTCGCGGGTTTACTTATTCTTTGTAGTCTTCGCTTTTCAACCATCCCCACAGGCAAAAATCGGGGATAAGGTCCGGCGACCTTGGTGGCCAAGAAAAGTGCCCACATCTACTGATCCATCTTCCGGGAAATGTTCGGTTTGGACGATGTGTCACCTAACGACTAGAAAGTGCAGGAGCGCTGTCATGCTGGAGGAACATATGCATTCTTATAGCCAAAGAAACCTCTTCCAGTAATGCTGGAAGCTCATTTTGAAGGAGGTGTAGAAAACGGTGTCTTGTAAAGACCAACAAACGAAACCAAAATGCATTAAACCCAGGTGTATGTACTCAATAAAAATTGGACACATGTTATATGTCTTTTTTCTGCAATTTGTCTATACTACTGTGGTGTCACCGCCAGACAACACACTTCCTAGGTGGTAGCCTTTAAATCGGCCGCGGTCCGTTAGTATACGTCGGACCCGCGTGTCGCCACTATCAGTGATTGCAGACCGAGCGCCGCCACACGGCAGGTCTAGAGAGACTTCCTAGCACTCGCCCCAGTTGTACAGCCGACTTTGCTAGCGATGGTTCACTGACAAATTACGCTCTCATTTGCCGAGACGATAGTTAGCATAGCCTTCAGCTACGTCATTTGCTATGACCTAGCAAGGCGCCATTATCATTTGCTATTTATCTTGTGATGCATGTACCGTCAGACCGATGTTCACCAACTATGGATCAAAGTTAAGTATTCCAGAAGCTACGTACCTTTTTTGCTAGTCTCAATTCCTTGTCATTTTCCAGACCTCACGCCAGCCTGCGTGAGCTTAAACGCGTGCCTTTCGGCTTCCTCTCATTGTGGGTTGGCGCTATGGCCAATCCACAACAACTATCACCTCCTACAATATTTACTGTTCCTCCTGAAACATCCTGTGTAATTATTCAGGTCTCGATGGGCCATCGAAAGTGTTCACTGCTAGACTCACGTCACCGGCCGAACACTCGCGGGAAAACAGTGTAGCTGCGAGCGAGTGAAATAATAATGGACGGGGTGGAGGGGGGAGCGGTATGGCGTATGTGGTAAGTAGCAAAATGGGAATTTTCGTCTGAAGAGAAGAGACTGTAAATAGCTTCTGCAGGAAAGTTGACCGTGGCGTCCCGATAGTGCAACTGTCAGCGCGTCTGCCCTCTAAGTAGGAGGTCCAGGTTCGACTCCGGTTGGGTACAAATTTGCATCTGCCGCCGTTGGTGTATTTTAATGTGGCAATGTGGACGTCTGTCTTTCGATATTTAAGATGCAGTTGTTTTTTGAGGCAATACATTTGTCTTGCCACCAATGTAACGGGACTTAACGGCATCCATTCCTTAGTTATTGCTTTGTGATGGCACTAACCCATGTCATATACATGCAAATCAGATTGCAGCACATATTTAGTCAAATGACGAATGGTCAGTATACAAGTATTTAAGAACAGTAGAAGCAGGATTGCAGCGAGCTGATCACTTAACTAAATGCAACATAGAGTACCTATGCAGCAAGTCATTTCAGTTGCATAGCTGACGGTAATATTTGTCAAGCAATGCACTTCATAATTAATCTAATACCCGCACGATGATCGCTGTAGTCATACTGTTTTATTAGCAGTTCGTGATTGGAGTACTATGTTCATTGAATAAGATTACTCAAGCTGTTGCCAAATAAAGAGAAGCGACGACGCCACTACGCTATCTTTACTTAGGTACGCAGCGCTAGATTATGTGCGGCACCATTATGGTTACTGTAAGCAGTTTGACAGCATAACACCACCACATCCACTAACAACCTGTACCATTATCATCACACAGTTGTTACTCGCACTGATTACAAGTTGCTGATGTTTGTCAAAAATAGCGGAAAGCGCCTCATGAACATGAAGTTCAATCTGCATTATGTCTAGGACAGAGAATCCTAAATAACAGTAAGAGGTAACCCAGCGAAGGGAAGAGTCCACATGTTGTCTCGAGTTCTTGCAGTTTTATATTAATGTAGTTCCCCTTGATTTCACACTAACGGGCTCTTTTGGTTATCCGAACACTCATATGGGAATTATCAAAGTGTAGAACACTCAAGTACTTTAATAACACCTCATTTCTGATTGAATATACCTCGGAAAGCGACGTTAATTTGGCGTTTCCGTCCGTTTCCTGATGACTTACTGAATGAAGTCTGCAGTGCACTCACAGTTGTGTTGCCTGCAACATGAATTCTATTAAGTGTAGTGGCAGCTGGCAGTCATTGCTGAATACAGACATGTGCAAATATCTTCACTGCGCTAGGGGAACCCACCTTTGTTGCATTTTTTCCATATCGTAATTAGCGCAATAACATAAGGCTCATTCTGCTGAAGAACGTGATGCCAGAAAGTTCTTAAATGAGAATCTGTGAGGGGTAGTTACGCATGAAAGGTAACACACTGTTGTCAGAGGAATAGAGACAGCCATACTTTTTGTGTTTCCTACAGGGCCTACGATAAGAATCTGGAGTCATATTACACTTCAGAACCCTGAAATGTTTATTTTTCACTTCATACTAAAACAAAAGCTATGATATGACAAGGGGAAATGACTTACATGCTTCTCAGAAACTTCAGTTTTTTATGTTTATTTTCTCACTTCATACAACAACAAGGGCGTTGATATGAGAGAAGTAAATGAGGTATACACTTCCTAGACATTATATTTCCTTGTGTGCTACTACTGCGTGCTTGAAAGCTCTGCAGTTCATTTTTGTGTGTTGGATAAATTTTGATATTCCTCACATTACGTTGTGAGAAGGATCCTATTTTCTTGGGATTCAAATAGAGTGGACACTTTATCAGTGGTTAATGTTCTGATGCCTAATGACATAACACCAGTTCCAATTGCTCCATGGCATTAGTGAGTAGAGCTGCGCTGGTTACTATAAGAACATACAGGCAGTGATGTCCGCTCACTGCAGTCAAGACCAAGGTGATTTCTTTCTGTTTATGGCGAAGCGTCTGCCGCAGTGTCCACGCTCAGCCAACATGAAGAAATCGCGGCGGCGCTGGGCACTGCTAATCGCTGCTTTTGTCGCGAGCTGCGACAAGAGCGCACTGTCTCTGATAACGATATTATGGAGTTAATACGTCTTACATACTTAAGGTAATATGGAGGACATGGTTTAGGTAAGAATTCAGTGTGTAGTAACTAGCCATTGCATTACAAGACTTTTCAGTTGTTTTTGATGCAATAGTTATTGTTGCTTGTTTCTCTAATGTTAATAGTTTTGATTCAGATTGTGCGTGAGCACGAAAACACACACACACACACACACACACACACAGTCACTGATTCCAGTGACAGTGACGACTACTGCCTGTTGAACGACACATGCGCCAATCAATTACGCAGCTACACTGCGACCCAAAGATGTCTCAGTTGTTGGCAACAAATTCCAGCTGTGATGGACACACCGTTGAAGAACAACTGCAAGATGATAACTAGAACTTCCAATTCAAAAATAACAGTTGATACGTACACTGACAGCGTCGTGCCGCGTTCACCTGGGCGGCGCCCGATTTCAGGCGGCACGAGCGCAGGCTGTTCTGATCGCGACGCAGCCACCTGCTATCCTGCGGAATTGTTTCACGAAGTAGTGATATTACTGGTGGGTAGAATGTGAAACGAATTATCTTCGATGCTCAATCAGACTCATAACTGTAGTCGAGCGCCGAAATGTTGGAAAAAATAAGGAATACAGTTCGACGTGAGCACGTGACTATAAGTTTAGAACACACGACGAGTACCCCCAGACCACGGGCTCTCTCACCGTTACGAGATCTCGGAAGTAGACAACACTTCCTCCTGACAATTCCGCCTCTTGCAGTGTTGCCAAATTGTGCAGATTGCTGGACTTAGTGTTGTCAGGGGTGGTCAGTTTTATTGGCTGTTGGGTTGGCAGAAGAACCAACACCGTGTTACTAGAGGAGGCCGAAATGCACGCGTTTTAGCTCACGCAGGCTGGAGTGAAGAGGGAAGAACTATACTGACGTGAGGTCTGGAACATGACAAGGAATACTTAACTTTAATCCATTTATGATGAACGTCACTCTTGACGCTACATGATTCACAATATTATCTGTTCAGAAGACATATAGTAACCGAATATGGCGCCTTGCTAGGTCGTAGCAAATGACGTAGCTGAAGGCTATGTTAAACTGTCGTCTCTGCAAATGAGAGCGTATGTAGACAGTGAACCATCGCTAGCAAAGTCGGCTGTCCAACTGGGGCGAGTGCTAGGGAGTCTCTCTAGACTAGACCTGCGGTGTGGCGGCGCTCGGTCTGCAATCACTGATAGTGGCGACACGCGGGTCCGACGTATACTAACGGACCGCGGCCGATTTAAAGGCTACCACCTAGCAAGTGTGGTGCCTGGCGGTGACACCACATTGGCCACCTTAAGTGAACGACTCGGACTAAGTCTCTGTGGCGGCCGGCAGGCGGTCAGTATTTATGTTTAAGATTGTACATTATTCGCCCTTATAACGGCTTGAACGGTGCAGGGGCCCTTTAACTAAGGTGTCTGAAAGTTTGCAGAGGAATAGCAGCACATTCTTCCTGAAGTACCAAAACTAGAGATCATAATGATGTTAGACAATTGGGTCTGCACTGAATTCTACGCCTAATCTTTTCCAAACCTCCTCCAGTGGGTTCAGTGGGGGCTCTAGACAGAGTAGTCCATTTCAGAAGCGTTGCTGTCCACAAAGGATTGCCTCACAGACGCTAATTTATGACAGGGTGTGTTGTCATGCTGAAGCGGTGATCGTCTACGGACTGTTCCTCTACTGTACGCGACACATAATGCTATAAATCGGGTAGCCCATAGAGAGAAATCCGTTGCTGATGATCTGTGCACTCTTTGCAGGTGATAGGGTCTAGGCTCACACCATGTTGGCTGGCCATTTGCCTGAAACTTTTACTAGGGTTCGTCTCAGTATCCTGTAGAATCCACTCCTCCACACCTGATATGCGTACAGTGCGCCGCCTTCCAGCACGATCGTCTGTCTGAGATAATCCATGATCACACAAACGCCCAAAAAGGGCTTTACGTGTAGCGTGATGCCGTTGATGTGTGTGAGGTTAATTGTTTTGGTATAACCGTGATGCCTCTCGACCGTTTCCATCTGCTTGGCTATACAGAAAACACATCTCTGCTTGGTCCCGATATGAATACCGGACCGTTCTAAAATACACTGTGTCAATCACACATCCTGCAGCACACAAGGATTACACAGCACATGGTCACAGGAACTTTCTTTCGTCAGCACATCTATTGCGGCAACATAGCATTTGCGGACATATGTTAGTAGAACTTTTTTCCTCCATATTCAGGCAGGAATCCATCCCTGCAGTTTGCCAGTTTTACTAAATTTCACCCTTTACATACAGTCTTAGGTTGCTAGTAAGCAGAGTATAAAACTAGCCTTTCTTCAGTTTATGTTGGCCATCGGCAATCAGTGTTATTCTTTTATTTTCTCGTGACCTGTAATGAGAACCGAGCGAAAGGCGACAGTCGCTATAAGTGCGAAGATTTGCACTAATACTAAGGAAACTGGAGCTTCAAGTACGTGCACTATTTCTACACATTTTACTTTTACATACAAAATCACATTTTAAACGACTTTACTTGCGCCATCAAACATACTGTATTCGTCAAGCACAATAATCCTCCCTGAATATCAAGGTTTTGCATCTGATGTCTAAGCATACCAGGCATCTTTCCTGTCCGTTCAAATGGTTCAAATGGCTCTGAGCACTATGGGACTTAACTTCTGAAGTCGGCAGTCCCATAGAACTTAGAACTACTTAAACCTAACTAACCTACGGACATCACACACATCCATGCCCGAGACAGGATTCGAACCTGCAACCGTAGCAGTCACTCGATTCCGAACTGCAGCGCCTAGAACCGCTCGGCCACCGCGGCCGGCTTTCCTGTCAGTCGTCAGTTGCATTTTCTCTCATTTTTGGGCAGATATTTGCAGTTTCGTTTCCGCCATGTGTAGATAGATGTAGGATAAACAAATGTTGTTCATCACGTCTTGCATGCGTCGCCCAGTGACAACGGATAATGTCGGTTTGTTTCCCGTTAAAATAAAATTTTACGTGCCTATTCCATAGAGTGGTCCCAAATTAACCTAGGCATATTGCTTTCATCGATATGTATTATGAGGGACGTCAAAACACGAAAAATAGCCAGTTCTGCTACTGCCGTGCAGAAGCGCTGCACAATCGGTGCTGGAGTCCTTCCCTGTATTGTACCAGAGTGTTCTGAATTACAAGCGAATGGCAGCGGCTACGGGTGAATTGTCCGCGAACGCGCATTCACTTGTTGGCTTTCGTACCCTCCTGTGTAAAGGGGGCCTTATACAGCCGTCAAATGCACACACTCTTAGTGCCACTGTCTGTGAAGGTAAACCATTATCATTATGGGTTTTATTTCGGTGAAGAACTAAATTTTAAGACACACATGTTGGAAAACATAAATGAAGTAAATATTATTTTAGGTTCAAAATATGTCTTAACGAGCAAGTTATTTAACAGGAAAACTTCCTTACTTTTAATGAGTAATAAGGTATCTGTCATCTCGATTGTCAACAGACGATATCATGCATGGTCACAGTACTCTTTTCTCTAAACGCCCATAAAATTATTCAGCCGTTAAATGTAAATTAAATTTAATGTTCGTTAGATTACAGTAGAAACCCTTGTATAGAAACATTTCAGACTTTGGCCTCTCACTTTCTGTTATTCACTCGGCTGCATTTGAGTAGGTTAGAAGCATATGCTCCAAAAACATAAATTTTCACAAATGACTAAAAACGTGTTTTACATGCGTCGTGCGCATGTCCCATATATTGACATCAGTATGTGCAAGAACAATGGCTATAAATCATTATGTATATTTGAGATTATGTTTGCTTATTGAGAGGTTACAATTATTTAAGGTCATATTATGGATCATGTGAGTTTTCTTAATGAGTTATGGAACATGGAAGTTTTGACAATCCCCATTTTGGATCTTGTGAGTTTTGGTACTGAGCTGTTTGCACGATGTTGGTTACGCGGGAACTATCGTGTTGCGAATCGATATGCACTTTTTGGTTCCGACTGCAACCCACTTTCTCTTTTACAGTGTATATATAATATTACATTCCGATGTTAATCGTGATAAATACCAATTATTCATCTTTTATGGACTTTGCTTGTGTTAGTTCACAAAAGATATTCTCTAGTTTGGAATACCATTTGCAATTTCATAAAAGAAATGTCTACCGTGCACATTTCTTCACTTTCATGATCAAGGAAATTTACAAATTTTCCATTCATGAGAACTAATTATTGATCACAAAGAAAAGTAGAATATTATAATCAGGAAAATAATTCAAACTTGTTAAGCATTCTTTCTGGTTGCTGTGAACGTTGCCTTCCTCTTTCTCCAACGGTTGAAACGTTTTCTTCCATGACTTGTGTCTTAAATCAGTTTTATTCCAACCTAACCTAACCACTATATTGAATTATATTCCCCAAAATAACTGAACAGAACAGAAAACACACTCCACTGGCATCAATATTTACTACTACACAAGAAAATGGCGCCTAGTGAGCTAATCGCTGATTGGTCAAGATGAGGTACGGGACAAAACTCACAAGATCCCGCAGATCATGAGACTTTTGTAACTAACCACGAAGTTTAGCACCGGTTTTCTCGAGGATCTTATGCCAAATGTGAATAACTGTTTCGTGAATTATGTTCTATGTGTAAAGCTATATGAGATTATGTCAGCATCTCAGTTTTCATTATTTTGGAGCATGTGAGTTATGACTCTAACCTATACATTTGTATTCCGATGTTTTGGAGAAGGCAACGACTATTCGTGATTCTAATATCACATTTGACTGAGACATATTAGAGAACTTATGTCCCAACTCATTAAAAATATTATTCAGTTGTTTCTCGCTCATACATGTGAGCGTTATTAATACTGACATCCATCTGTAGAAAGAGCTAATAATTACTGTTTTCTAACTGTGAGCTAAATGGAAGCAGCAGGCATCACACCACAAACGTATTGAAAGCGATATCTCTGAAATTGTCAGTAATGCTAAAGGCTTTGGGCTTCCTGTGATAACATCTTTTGCTTGCCAGACGGCCTTACAAATTTAGGAAAATATTAGATGTTGCATGCCGCATTGCGTGACGCATTACGGAAAGGTCAAGGATACAGACTGTTCGGTAACCCAGGCTCATATCAATGAAGTTACGAAACGGCACGATACTTTCACTGATTATCAATTTGGTTCTGCTCTCGTTCCCCTTCCTTATCCACTTTATGAGTTATCGAACTTTCCCACCCTGTCGAAGGGAGCTTCTCCATCTTTCTATAAATATTCGTCCTATAATTTCGATTAAGCCACAGGGTGCTCTTACGTCGCAAAACGCCGAATATATTATTTAGGAGAGGCATTTTGACATGTAACATCTACTGTGTATAAAGTAATCGAAACTCTAGGACATGTTAAGTCTAAAAGGCTACGGTATGTAACAGGCAGAGATGAATTTAAGAACTGGCCCCAATTTATGAAGTTAGGAAAAATGAAGGTTAGCCTTATTCGTAATTACGGCTGACGGATGGGTATAAAAGACAGTGACTCTGCATTATTACCGCTGTAACGAACAAAGTAATGGTCTTGATGGCGAAGAATTGCTGAATAATCATTTAAGAGTCAATGACTAGAATATAGAGAATAAAAACGGAGATGTTGTTGTGAAATATGTCTTTCATTTTATACTTAAAGGTTGTGTACTATATAAACCGTATGACAAAAAAGTGAAGCACCTTAAAGAGATGGTCGGATGTCAACGTAGCTTTGTGCAAATACACACCATCGGCAGGTATGTAAATGATTAAGTGTTGCAATTCTCTTTGACAGGTGGAACAGCCACCAAGCACCTTAGTACTGTTTGTGTGTACTGTTGTTATAGAGTGTGGCAGGTAGTATAAGCGGCGAGAACAGCATCAGATGTTGAGTGATGACTATGGAGGACACTGAGATACCGGTCTGTGCCTGTAAGACCGTGTTATCACCATCTGAAACAGTCTGAATGGGGCTGCATTTTGGGTGTCCACATTGTCATCTGGTCGAATAGTGCAGTAACCAGGTTTGTGAGAAATTAGAATCTAACAGTGATCCGATTTTGGAATGCGTGGTAGCGTCATAATGGCCTACTTGTAGTCGCGCTTGGGAACGACCACTCCTGATTACCAAATTGAGGATCGGCGTATTATGCACCGAGTACTTCTCAACTTCACGCTGCGTCTGCCACTCGACAACAAGTAATGAATTCCCTGTGACATTCTGTGTCGTCACACACTACTGATCGGAGATTAGGATCATCTGGACAAAAGTATTACCGTCCCAAACGTTGCAGTCATTAACATCGTAACAGAAATGGCTCCTTTTCGAAAGGTGCCATGACCGGAAAGCATGGGCTGCTGGTGAATGGCATCGCATTGTGGTCAACGAAGAAACGTTGTTCTGCACTAACCCGAAAGACCATCATTGGCGAATATGGCGGCCAACTATGTAGAGGTCCAATTCATTGCTCTGGGGAGGCACAGTAGTGACTCCTTGTGTCATGGTGTGGGGAGCCATGAGGTATGGCTTCAGGGTAGGGCTGGTAGTGATTCAGGGTAATCTGACGGCACACCAAAACGTCACGGACATCCTGGGTCCTCATGTGTTACCTCTTATGCTACTGTATCGTGGTGCCATTTCTCAACAGGTCAGTGCTCTTCCAAAATGACACTTGTCGCTATGAAATGCCTGCGTGATGCTAGTCTACTACTGTCTCCCGTAAGGTGTCCGGATCTAGACCCGGCAGAACATGTGTGAGACCTTTTCGGCTTTCAACACTATCCCAGTCCCAGGGGTATCAACGGTATCAGGGACCAGTTACAACAGCTGTAAGCCAGCTTGCCTCAGGAGATGACAGAATGGCTTTATGGCTCTCTTCCCGACCGAGCATGCACGCGAGTGAGGGCCGAGCGTGATACTGATAACTGGGCCGATTCTATCGAATTCTTTGTGAATTTGAACCTATTTTGTAATCATGGATACAACATCATATAACCTTGAAATCCGGATTCGCAGGACAGAGCAGATCAGGTTGTGGAAAGAGGCCAAGATCAGTCACTGTTAGTTACACAAGAACATACACAACTTTATTCCTCAAACCAGTGCACAGTTTTCTCTTTAAAATCACAAAGACTAACTCAAGGCTGAGGGCCCAAGTAACTTCTCCAAAATAAGTTTAAATGATTCCTTTTGAAAGACTAGGATTTAGGGTAACGGCTGAGGGCCTTACTTAAGTACATTTACAATATCTTCTCGGCTACAGGCTGAAATAATATTTCAGATCAGCTAATGAAATTCTTTGAAAGCCAATCATTTAAAAATTCCGGCTAAAGGCCATTAAGGGAAATTCAAGTTAATTCTTCGGCTGAAAGCCCAATAAAAAAATTTTCTTTACATCATAAAAGGATAAGCAACAGTACAGCAGAAAAGCATCTTAAGGAAACTCTAAGTATCTTGTCGGCTGAAGGCCCAAACAATTACTCAAGAATAATTAAAGACAACCTTAAGATAAACGCTTACAGGACACGGCTGAAGGCCGTTTCAAGAATTCAAGATAATTAATGTGAAAGAGGATTTACATATTACAGCCACAGATTCTGACACAAACGCGGCTGAAGGCCTAACCTTAAAATAGTAATCATAAAGTTCGGCTGAAGGTCATATACTAAACATAAAACAGACAACATTAATAGACGGCTGAAGGCCTGGCACAGTACCTGCGACCAAATAAAATGACAATCACAAACAACAAACAGTGCTCAGAAGTGTTCAAATTGCCGGCCTGGGGAGAAACCTCTAACCACAGTTTAGGTGAGACAGGCAGCCAAGCGTAACAATAAAGAATCGTGTGGCAACACGATCCTAGGGACGGCTGAAGAAACAACCAACAACCTAATCAAGTCCCTCTGTCGCAACCGACCAACTGCCTTTTCCAGTACGCAGAAATAATTCATCTGCTCAGTGGAAATCACAGAAGCTACACACAATTCGACGTAAACGCACTTGCACAAGAACTTGAACAATCGTAAAAGCAATCACTGTGGAACAACAAGGACGAATCAATTCGACACACAGAGTGTTTCCACAAGTGGTCGGCGACCAAATACACGTCGTCCGATGAGACGACCGACCGAACGACCAAGCCAGATCGTTCACTCTCAAGTTACGTATGTCGGTGACACTCCGTCCCCGACTTCACTGCTGCTGCGTCCGGACTGAACTCTCGACAGACGATGACCCGGAAATACTAGCGGTCGCTCCAGAGATGTCACGACGATGCACTTATCGATAAGCGCTGCTGCTGCCACTCACGGGCAAGCAGACCAGCAACCTAGTGACGCCCGTAAATCGAAAACAAAGAAAAAAAAACGAGGCGACAGAACCACAAAAACAAGATGACGTGCAATAAACGGCATGACCGCGAGCCGCGTACGGCTCAAACTTCTCAACCCGGGAAGTTTCAGTTCGTTTCCCCTTGTTCTTCTGGGCGCCTTTCTTTTGTCTTTTGTTTCAGTATTTGTATATAGGTTGATGTTGTTTGGTTTGTGGAGCGCTTAACTGCGCGGTTATCAGCGCCTGTACAAATTCCAAATGTTTACTCAGTCCAGTCTCGTCACTTTCATGAATGACGATGAAATGATAAAGAAAACGCAAACAAGCCGGGCGGAGAAAATCTCCCAGCCGGAAATCGAACCCACGACCCCGTGATCCCGAAGCAACAGCCGGCCGCGGTGGCTCTGCGGTTCTAGGCGCTACAGTCTGGAGCCGAGCTACCGCTACGGTCGCAGGTTCGAATCCTGCCACAGGCATGGATGTGTGTGATGTCCTTAGGTTAGGTTCAAAGAAAATAGTTCAAATGGCTCTGAGCACTATGGGACTTAACGTCTGAGGTCATCAGTCCCCTAGAACTTAGAACTACTTACACCTAACTAACCTAAGGACATCACACACGTCCATGCCCAAGGCAGGAGTCGAACCTGCGACCGCAGCGGTCGCGCGGTTCCAGACTGTAGCGCCTAGAACCGCTCGGCCACTCTGGCCGGCCCTTGGGTTAGCTAGGTTTAAGCAGTTCTAAGTTCTATGGGACTGATGACCTGAGATGTTGAGTCCCATAGTGCTCAGAGCCATTTTGAACCAGAAGCAACAACGCTAATGACTAGACCACGAACTGCGGACTGTTTATATAGTGAAATGCTGGATGAATTTTAATACGGAGACAATAAACCACCTTTGATTACTTGAAGGCTGGATAAGAATCTGAGCATAACACGAACATCCTCAATGGTGACCAAGATTACTGCATGTAAGAGTGGCTACCAATGACCGATATACACGAACGAAAAACTGAAAACAGCTGCACATTGTACACGGGATGATGATGTAGCTAACGTTGCCCAACTTATATTTAGAACTGGCGCCTATATGAAGATGTCATCTCTCTTAAGAGCCTTGTGGCACTTGGATTTTTTGCACATTATCAAAGAATATAACGATTAGTATTGTGCTTTGAAATTAAAGACATGGAAATAACGAAAGCCTGTATTAGCCAAATATGAATCCAAATTCTTTCTTCATGATGGTGACTGATACGTGCTGAATTGCTGAGTCAAGTTACAACGTTTTATTGCGTCCAGTGCTACCAAATAGGTGTATGTCCATCTCGATAGACTACTAGCAAATATAAAGAAAAATCAACAGAGTCCCTGTAACGACCAGGAACTAGTATCTGTCTTATTTTACAAGGCGCTAAATATTTAAATATCCTTAATGAGAGTAATGTAAAAAACAAGACACACTACATCAGGTATGCTTCAGAGGGCTACTGTTATTTCTATTCTAGGTTAACGAGCTATCTTTTATACCATCACAGTGTTACCGTCGTCTACATGCGGATAATGGCAGTTGTATCACAGAGCTAGCTGTAAATTCCATACACGAGGGTGTGTAAACTATCTTGACTGCGCGAATACAATGAAAGCAATCCGCATTGTATGTGAATGACTCATCTGTTCGCCTTTCGAGAATCCCTTCCTCACATCATTCAAAACAATGCAGAAATATCTTACATTTTCATAATATACCATTGGACATCCACATAAACTGCATGCAGCATACTGTGACACACTGTACTTTATTTGTTTGCCGACATGTATAATAGTCACTTCGTACTTTGGGAGAAAGACACAGAAACATTTTCTTTCCAGAGAAATTTAACAAAAATGCTTCTAGGGCTACAACCTTAGAATAATGTGAGGTGTTTCAACTGGCTCCAACAAGTTCCAAACGCTGGAGAACTTCTGTGCTTTGACCTCGCTATAAATTTCTGTATGTGATACAATACCGACATTTGACCACATGGGTGCGTTATACCTTTCGGAAACTCAGGTCGCTTTGTTGGTTCACGAGTTCCAAGCGCCGTAGACAATAGCGCCCCGATTTGACCCCGGTTTCCTCTACTTCCGGCACGCATCCGAAGGAGTCCCGCACTGTAGTTTAATGAACACAGTACTTTGATGAATATCAAACCAGATTTGTGGTTGGATTCAGAGCATTCTTGGAGCCAACTTTGCTGTCAACACGTCAGCTTTAACATGGTGGACGCGAAGTATCTGGTGCCAATATCCTGAGCACCTCAGGGTCCGTTGCTGTTTACAATATATATATATATATATATATATATATATATATATATATATATATATTATTCATGTTCTGGATCAACAGGTACCATTCGTCTATCTTTTGTACGTCTTCTGGCACTCCGCTAGAGCCTTTCGGCTTTTACACCATACTATAGAGAACAGTATCAGCCGCGATAGACCTTAGGGAGCTACAGACATTATCCAGTAATTCATATATATATATATATATATATATATATATATATGTCTATCGCGGCTGATACTGTTCTCTATAGTATGGTGTAAAAGCCGAAAGGCTCTAGCGGAGTGCCAGAAGACGTACAAAAGATAGACGAATGGTACCTGTTGATCCAGAACATGAATAATTCCCTCGTGGTGTGCATGATTAGGCGAAAGGGTCATTACCATTCGATTACAGTGTTGTGAAAAGATCATTCGAAAAGTAATTATCGTGAAGTACCTAAGAGTAATCACTCATGTACACCCACAGTGGGATGAACACATAATATTACTTGCAGAAACAGCAAACGTATGGATGAGATTAAGCGTGAGTAAAGAAAATATACGAGTAATTCATGCACGAAAGGGATGGCTTACTAATCACTTCTTTCACTGACTCTTGAGAAATGCCCATCAGTCTGGGAGCCTTCTCAGGTTTGATTGATAGAAGAGATAGAGAAAATACAACGACGAAGGGCACATGTATTCAGTTGGTCATTTAGTAAGCACAAGGGCGTTAGGAGATGGTCAATAAAATCCAGTAGCAGGTGTTACAAGAGAGACGTTGTGCACCACGAGGGATTTTCATTGCTGAAGACTCTGGCAACATATTACTTCCTCCAGGCCTACATCTCGCGGAATGACAAGTATGAGAAAATTAGAGATACTAGACCACTTAAAAGAGGCTGAACGCCAGTCTTCCTTACTACGCATCATGCGTGAATGAAACTCATGGATCACACACTATGAAGTGGCTTGTGGAGTACATATGTAGACGCAGATTAAGTCAGTTTAGCTATTCTGACAGAGAACCGTACTGTACACTAACAATTTTGATGTTCGGTCATCCCATGCTCCGTTTGCTTTATGGACTCCGTAGCCTTGTTGCAAACACCTCCCCTCAAATATTGCATTCGTGCATCAACCAATTTCACGAAACGTCAGATGCTTAAAATCAAAATTTCTTCCAACGCCTTTAACACGGTAAGCGCGTATACCAAATTCTACCTTTAACCACTCTAATATGGAATCCATTGGACTGTAGAATAAGAGAAACTGCAAATTTTCACAATTCCAAATTAGAAATAAATTAATGGCTTATTTTTCTTAACTTATTTCTTACTGAAATCAAACATGCTTCAGTCTGCTGCCACACTATTGTTTCATCAAGTTTAAAATGCTTTTTACCTCAATGTATCCTAGTTCTCCTTCTCCATTTCTCTTCCCTTATGCCTTTGTTCCTCTTTGCCTTTCTACATTTCTTATTAAGTTGTAATTTAAATTTTCAGTAAGGATATATCATTTTCACATCTGATATCAATATTAGGATGTTTGGACTGTAAAATTATAGCATCTCACGTTGAATTTTACACAGCATATTCTTACAGTGAAAAAGGATTCAATCTCCAAAAAGGTATTTATCTATCCAGGTAGATAACGTATACTATCCTTCATTAGTTAGGAAACTCCAAGTGTTTCAGGACAATGGAAAGGAAATACAATATAAAATTGCATTTTAATGTTGTCTGAATGTGTATTATATTCAAACAATACATAAGTAAAAACAACTATCATATTTTAGATTCATCAAAATAGCCACCCTTTGCTTTAATCATTGCCATGCTTACTCTTGGCATGCGATGGGTCAGCTTTGTCAGGCTTTTAGTTGAAATTAGTCTCCATACTTACTGCAAGACCTCTCAGAAGTGTGTCCCGCTCATGACTCCCTGTTTTCGGATCCTCCTGTCCAACCCATTCTGTAGTAGCTCGATTGGGTTACAGTTACAGGACTGGGGAAGCTATTCCAAGCTTTTTCCAAAGTTTTCTTGACCTCTAGACACCTCACATAGTTCTGAGACAAGCGGGATGTATGTTTCAAGTCGTTGTCTTGTTGCAAGACAAATCCTTTCCCAATAAGACACAAACCAGATGTATAGGCACGTCGTTGGAGAATAGCACGATACTTATTTTAGTACATTTTTTCATTTACTCACATCATATATACGACATTCAAAGATCCCCATACATTCACAGAACCTCGTTTTTCCTTCACAGTTGGAATTACGCACTGAGGATTCAAGCGGTTATGGTCTAAAGAGCGTACGAATTGACGGCATTCTCCGACTGTTTCGAACTTGGATTCATCAGTGAATAAGAGTCTTTCCCTGTCCCCTGCAGTCCAATGTTGGTATGTTGTAGCCCACTGAAGCCGGCCGAAGTGGCCGTGCGGTTAAAGGCGCTGCAGTCTGGAACCGCAAGACCGCTACGGTCGCAGGTTCGAATCCTGCCTCGGGCATGGATGTTTGTGATGTCCTTAGGTTAATTAGGTTTAACTAGTTCTAAGTTCTAGGGGACTAATGACCTCAGCAGTTGAGTCCCATAGTGCTCAGAGCCATTTGAAACATTTTTTTAGCCCACTGAAACCTTTCCTTCTTGCCGACAGGGCGCAAAATGGTTACCTTGCTGCACATAAGCCTAGAGATTGCTTTCTGACAAGTACCGTCTCACTGGTGTATCCCTAGTTGTCAGTTCACGGACAGCTGTGAATATGTTACGTTTACAGGTCGCTAGAAAATACTTCACCTGGCATTCTGAAATGCTCTTGTGTGCTCCTGAGCGAGGATGATCGTCTTAGAAGCTCGTATCTCGATGTCAGAGTATGTTCGTGACACATCCACTAATAGAAATCACAAATTTCTTCGATATTTCTCTGACACTATTGCCTTCTTGGTGCAAAGTAATTGTCTTTGGCGTTGAAACATAAGGAATCTGGCACGTTGGGACCATTTTAAGGCCGGCCGAAGTGGCCGTGCGGTTAAAGGCGCTGCAGTCTGGAACCGCAAGACCGCTACGGTCGCAGGTTCGAATCCTGCCTCGGGCATGGATGTTTGTGATGTCCTTAGGTTAGTTAGGTTTAACTAGTTCTAAGTTCTAGGGGACTAATGACCTCAGCAGTTGAGTGCCATAGTGCTCAGAGCCATTTGAACCATTTTGAACCATTTTAAGCTGCTTTCGATGCGTGTACTAGCTTCTACCGCGGAATGTCTTACCTTCATAAAAACAGAACTATAACTGTACAGAACTGTAAACAACATACCTCTACACAGACGTGCCCTCTTCAGTAGAACTGCTTGGGCAGGTCAAGTTAGTTCATATAAAATTGAGCAATACCATTATGAGTGTATGTGTAGAATAATTATATGTACAATAGTGTAAGTTTCGTTATTAATCGTTATTGAAGAATACTATTATGTATTTTAACACGTAACTCACGTTATCACTACCATCTTGCTCCATAGTAATAAGCAGGATGATATTTCAAATCTTATGGAATAATAATTGAAAGTCCATTAAGGGAGATGTGATATCAGCGAGATACACATTGGGCTGATATTGTCCCACCGCTACAAACTCAAGTTGACAATATGTTCATTGAATACAGTTAACGTATTTACAGACCGTGACAATTATACCTTCTTGGTTGTGGGGAGACATTGTTAAGAACGTATCTTACCAGTGGTGTTAATCATATTTCGTATTCGTTCTTGATTCCAACCTCAGTATTGTTAGTACCATATACACCCACCTCGTGAAATTCACTTTTATTCGCAAGACATTTTGCTTTTGTTGCTTTCACCAATCGTGTAATAAGTAAAATGTCATACTTCTTGATAGATACCGTACGTGTGGCGTATTAAAATGTTTCAGTTCACTTACCTGACGTTCAGCAGATCATTTTCGTGACATAACAACGTTAAACCTATCAGTTAGGACAAATAATCTGTGAAAAGGCCTCTATCAAAATACTGATAAACCACAGGAACACGAGAGACGTCTACGTGCCAGAGTGTACAACACATAAATTTTTTGTTTGTATGATCTCAGAAGAGATTCTCTTACAGAGATGTGTGAAGAACTTTACCTTTCTTTCTACAAACCAGAAGACGTATCTACATCTACATACATATAACACAATCCACCATACGGTGCATCATAGAGGATAAATTGTACCGCTGCTGGTCATTCTCTTTCATTTTCCACTTGCCAACGGAGCGAGAGACCGTCTGTATGCTTCCATTGGAGCCCTCATTGGTCTTGTCCTCTCGCTCCTTATTACGTATGTATGCTGGTAGCACTATAAAAGTTTTGCAGTTTGAGGCTGGTTCTCTAAAATGTTTTCAACAGTGTTCCACGAAAAGAACGTTTTCTTTCCTCCAGGGACTCGCATTTCAGTTCATGGATCACAACACTTGCCTGTTGATCGAATGTACAGGTACAAAATCTAGCATTAGGCCTCTGAACGACTTCGATGTCTTCCGTTAATCTGACCTGCTCGGGATCCCAACTATTCGACCAGAATGGGTCGCACAGCGTCCTGTACCCGGACTCCTTTGTAGATGATCTACTTTTTCCTAGAATTCGCACGAGAAAAAGACTACAATTCGCTGCCCTACAACCGACTTCATATGCTCGTTCCATTTCATGTACCTTTGCAAAGTTTCTCCTACATACTTAATGTGACTGTTTCAAGCAGCACCTCTAATAATTTATTCGAACACTACAGAACTGGTTCTCTTGCTTATTTACATTAACTTTAAACATGTACAGCAACCTGGCATTGGCACAAAATAGAAATTCTGTTTGAAGTCGTCCCGTATCCTCCACCAGTCTCCCAACGACAACGGCTTCCCATACACAACAGTGTCATCAGTAAACAATCGCAGGTTGCTGCTTACCCTATCCACGAGATCGTTAATGTATATATAGAACAGCAGTTGTTCTATCACACATCCCTGACGACACCTTTGATCGACTAACGCTCGCTGTTCAGGAGAGCTTACTGGGTTCTACTACGTAAAAAGGGCTTCCAGACACTCACATATCGGAGATCTTACCCAAATGCTCGGACCTTCGTTAACAGTCTGCATTGCAGCACTGCATGATACGCTTTCTGGAAATCTAGCATTATGAAATCTGCCTTTTTCTCTACATACATGTTTCTCACTATACAATGCGTGAATAGGGCAGGCTGAGGTTTGAGGATGCTTCATAAATTCATGCTGTTTTTCGGACAGAAGCTTTCCTCTCTCAAGGAAATGTGTTTTTTTAGAACCTATAAAATGCTAAAGAATTCTCCAGAAAATCGTATCTTGGTCTGTAAATTTTTGGGTCCTTTCATTTACGCTTCTCATACGCGGGAGTCACCTGTGTTTTCTTGCAGCCGCGAGGGACTTTGCTCTGGTCATAAGATTGGCAACAATTGTAAGCTAAGTAAGGGACAAATGCCGAAGATTACTATCAGGAAAAGGGAATTAGAATTAGAACTGGACCCGGAAAATTATCTGTTTCCAACATGTAAGACCAGAAAACAGCAACAAAAGCAACTTCTGCTAGCAGTTTGATAAATAAGAGATATGGCATTAAAGAAGCAACTAGCACTGAGTGGAACAGGAACAGTGAATAGAAGCCTCCCAGTACGTAGAGGCTATGGTTTTAGTTTCAGAGCAATCTCCGACCTCGTTATTTTGCAGGAATAGTGTAATTCACTGCTTTCCAAGTCACTTTCTGTAAAGTGAACGGATGATAATACAAGTTAAGAGGAAAGTGATCAGAACAGGTAATTTCATCAGTTCGCAGCAGTGGTTTGCTCTGTAATGTTTTAAACACTACTGGAAAACGAAATGATAAAATATATACACTTACGTAGTTCATGCTGGCAGTGTTTACAGTCATTTGACGGTGCTCTAAAAGTGTGTTTCATCAGTTAGCATAATGTTATAAGAGTCATTATAGTAGAGATATTACTAAAAAGCATTCCACAAATATCGCTGATAAAGCTACTTCCGAACTCAGCTGAGTCAAGTCTCTACTACCTTCATGATCTTAAACTAATGTCTTTTTACAGTGTTTCACATACAAGGTACGGTTGTACTTCATTCGTGTGAGAACTGGCCCTGTAATGAATAAAGCTGTAAGGCACTTGTTTCGTTCTGCTTTATCATGAACTGGGGGGGGAGGGGGGAAATGCGAGGAGTGGGGGGTTACAAAGTTGGAATACGTATTCCTTCCTATGCCAGTATTCGCTAGTACGTAGAACAATAAAGTCAGAGCTTACTGCTTTACGTGGAAATCATGGCTACTGAATACTAATTAAACGTTGGTGGCGCCTTTGCCGGCTACAAAGGTAGCGAGGAGCACAGTAACTCTATAGTTAGAGAGCCGCACTGAAACAGGCGTCGCAAAAGAAGTAAAACAACAATAAACCTCCGACCCTGCGTCTCCGGCTAAAAGAGGGATTTAGTTTGTAATCCCTTAATGGCTCCGAAAACGTCAGCCTTTGGTGAACAAATGCAGCCAAAACGACAACAATTTGAGATGCCTCCGGGGAACTGTATGATTCTATGGGAATGAGGACCAACAGCAAAAAAGTTACTGTATCTAATCATGCAGTCATGAAATCGTTATAAATAAGCGAATCCATTTTATTAATTTCGGTAATGATAGACAGTTACTGATGAAAATAGAAACATGAGTAACATATTTAACACTTTGAGATGTCTCATTTAGCCTGCTGTGGTGTTTCACTTACATGACGCAAACATTTTCTGAATCATATTAAGATCTAGTGAAAATCGATGTAATAGGATATAATTGCTTTTCTTCAGCTACTTGTTTTAGTAGTTTCGCCGCTGCCCTTGAAAAAATTTTCTGCCACTTTTCCGTCTTGCATTTCCATTACAGATTCTTTAATGTACCGTCTTCAGAGATTCTGCTGTTGTCATGAATAAAGACCAACATGCATTTTATGAAGTGGCAATTCGTTATTGGCGTTATATAAAATATCTAGTGACGTTCAGTTTCTTGTATGAGGTAAACTACTTTGCTACACATATTAGACTGCAAATGATTGTTTTGTGTACCACAGATACAAAATAGTTGTTGCCACGCATAATGCTTGTTGCGTAATTACATCTAACAAATGAGTCTGTGTAAGTGAGGGATTTATGGTCTGTATATAAGCGGTTCATAACAGGGGTAAATAAAATGAATGTTTATGATAGGGAATGTATGATTTGCAGATACATAAAATTTTCATGTGGCTGAGGACATCTGCAAAGTTTTTGAACTGTTGCTTCTGTGACACACCATGTTGTCGATGTGAATGCCGGCCTCGCATGATAGAAACGATACATTAAATGCGATTGAAACGTAGTATTACAAAAGACATAAAATTGCGATAAGTGAGTACGTAGAAAAAAAGTGATATTAAGAGGTGCTAAGAGGAACACCGGAGGTGATACGTCTACGGAAAATCGCACCAATAAAAGGAGCACATTACCAAATCATACGCTGAAATGTACATGATAGTCTCCTGGTACAGCAAACCTCTTTTGTTTCGTACCCTGATCAAGATACTGAATAGAGTTTTTGATAAACGATAAGAGCCCGAGCGGCGCATTATTTTGTTACATGGGTAATAAACCTAGCTCGTGTAGCAGTCGAGATACGGGATTATGTACGGTTAATCTTTTTAACAGAACGATATACTTTTCTTTGATGCTGTTCGAAGGCATTTAAAAACAAGAAACAAGAATATGGTGATACAACGGTCGTCAATACACACAAAATCCTATAAATGTGCTAAAATAGCAAGACAATCGGCTGTTGCAGTATAAACACATCCTAGTGTCACTTTCGTGTCAAACTCCACCATTCTGTCCACGATTTCGACTGCTTCCTTCTTTCCACGACAGTTGTTCGCGTTACCATGAGCCTGTGCACACACTGGAAGCAGCTTTCGTAGGCCTGTGCCCTAGAATTTATTATGTAATTTCACTTTTAACAGTTTTAGTTTACCCTGTATCTATGTAATCTAAAGAACGGCCTACATTCTTTTTACTCATAACGACCGTAATAGCATACATCTCAGATACTTCTGTGGAAAGAATCAGCAGCAACTCTATCGAATGTTATACCACTGTACTCGCTTCTTCAGGAGGTTTCAGAAGCAAATGGAAAACGTCTATCGTTAAATTAGGTAACACGTATATTTTGAAGTAATTTCCTCCATTTGGCTGTAAATTACTGTTCATTTGTTCCATACAACCATGATCAATGATGATTTCGGCTTTATAGCCATTTTCAAGAGCACTTTGAAATGTTTCAGTACATATCACCTAAGTAGCATGTCATCCACTAAAAAGCATTTTTCTGGCCAGATACAGCAACTATCGCATTACAGGATGTGGGTGAGTAACAAAAATACGTAATATGGCTGTGCACAGTATCAACCATATTATATATCTTCGATATTCTCACACATGCTATAATACAACTACACCTTTATGAGACCATAAATATGTTTTTCGACGATGACATGTCACTTCCATAGGTCCGATGTGCTATAACACTTCAACATGCACATGAAAATGGGTGTAAAACAGAAATATTCATGATGTGAAATAAATAAATAGTAATTTACAGTCAAATGGCAGATATTTCAAAGACTTTGCGTATCTGTGGTTCCCCAAGAAAGAAAAATCATTAAATAAAACATATGTCATTCAATATTCGGGTTGGTAATAAACTTACCTACCGTTCTGCCTAGTATCAATTGCTTGAAACCTCGTTGTGATAACTCGAACACAGCACAAATGAAAGGGTAATAGTCAGAGGTGATTCACAAGTATAGGAATGTTTAAATAGGCACATGACACAATGTACTAACAAACAGTAGATTATGGGGTTGTGCTCTGAGAAAACTAGAGTGGTAGAGTACATAAGTGTCGTAGTAAATGGTAGGACTACCGGTAGTATCGATAGGGTTGGCAGCAAAGAAACGTAAATGTGTAAGAGAGAAACTGGGAGCAGAATATTGATCTTTTCTTTGTTGGGTGGTCGTTTGTTTTCCAAATAACCAGAACTGTGCGTTATTGATTGTTAGTCCATTGTGTATTTTATACCCGTAAAGAAAACAAACTGTATTTTATAAGTAATAAAATTATTTGATCACATAACGTATGCACTTTCATGTAAACAAAACAGCTACTTTTCATGTACATACAATTCATATATAATTGTTGTTATTGTATACTCAATATAATATTCTTTGTCGTGATCAGAGGCTACAGGACCAAGTTATTACTGACAAATGCAAAAGCTTTTTGTGAGTAACAGAAACATGTTTCATATGAGTTTTGACCAAGTATGGAAGCAATGTTTGCTATATTCTAGTTTCGCAGTTTTCTTGTTTTACTTTGTTGTTGAGTAAATTGCGTTTGCTAGCGCTATATGATAAATCTATATTCTTTACTTTATTTTTTACTGCAACATCCTTCTGTTTCACGTTAAAAATCAGCAATTTTCGAATAAAACCTGAATTAAACATGACAATTATAATTTTGTATAAATATAATTTACTTTTAAGTAATAGACAGTTGTTTAGGGGAATCTAGAAAGACACTGGTCGCATACGTAAAGAAAGCGATCGTTACGAGGTAACGCCCGATAGGTATGCAACACACCTAACGTACAGGTAACGCAGGCACATTGAAAAGTAGTAGGAAAACTACCGTGGTCTACCTTACTTACGATACTCTACGCTAGCCTACGGTAGTTTTACATCTATAGTAGCGTATCTAATACAAATTATCACCGAGCTGACGGTAGTAGATAATTATTGGGAAACAATTAATGTCAACAGGAAGACGGTCAAGATGGTAGTGATCGTCAAGGGAAAGGTGGAAATTTATGTTCAAGTTGGATACAAACATTTAGAGGACCGTATTGCAATAGTTTGCAACTCGGAACGCGACAGAGCAGGTGGTGAGAGTAGGCTGACGACGTACCGCTCGGTCCAGACGGAGCCGCAAGTGTCAGCGCGAGCACGTGGGCAGGCGCGGCCGCGGCGGCTGACCTCGCACAGCAAGCGTGGTCGCCGAGAGGAGCGGAGGGCCGGGCCCACTCAACAACAAGTGCGGGCTCGGGGGCGCGGGAGCATCGCGCGGCTGGCGCGGCTGCAGACACGTGACTGCCGGCGCGCTGAGGCCCGGGCTGCCGGCGGCGGCGTCCGCGTCGGCGTCGGCCCGCCCGCCGTCGGCGTCGCGGCGCTGCCCGTGCCCGGGCGTCCCAGCCGGGACCTGTCGCGCACCGCAGTTCACGCTCCGGCCGCGGCGAGGCGCGCTCGTCGCCCGCCACCTGTGCTCGGCCGGCGAGCCATCCAGCCACAAAGCGGGATCGAAGCGGTGCTCGCGCGTCACTCTCGCGCGGCGGCGTCTTTGGTATGCTGATTGACTGATCAGTTCACACAGCATAAAACATGTTTAAACACAGGTATTAAAACAATCAAAATATGAAACTCAATGAAAAGTCCAACAGTCCACTGTAGCCGAGGGCTCAGTATCCGGACAGTAGCCACCTCACACGCTACGACAACAGACTGGATGCCTAGTAACTGGCGTTGGTCAGCTGCTACGATCACTGTTAGGCTGGTGACAAACAATAAGTGTGTTGACTTCCGGACCCATTATTTTCCTAGATAACATATATGAGGAGTATTACCTGTTGCTTGACGTAGGCCCACAGGGACGTTTTAATCGGTAAAGGGATGACAGTATGTGATTTTAAGGGGGTAGGACGTCAAACGGGCCGACATGGAGCAGGAGGGGCATCACAGGACATTTCAATTTCCAGTGTCTATATTTTTACAAATATAGTCATAAATCTTTGTCAGCATCACCAAGAAGGATTCCGGATTCACACTCATTTGAGTGGAAGTTCGAAAACCTAACAAAATATCTTTTTTTAATGTGAAATTTCGTCATTTTTTCACTTACTTATGGCAGCATTTGTTGCTATAGGTACACGTTTCTTCATAAGTGAGCGAGATTCTTCGATGAATTTTGCACACCATACATACCATACTTATAAGTGTATGAAACTCTAGAATTTATTTAATTTATGAAAAAACGAATGAGCTGTTATATTTTAAACTTCATGTTTAGAAAAAAAACACAAATTTTATAGTTAAGTACCTCAATTTTTATCACAGTTTTTAATAGATGTGGAAGATTCTAGGGTTTCGTACACATTTAAGTATCGTTTGTATGCTGTGCAAAATTCATAGAAGAATGTCTCTTACGTATGAAGAAAAGTGTACCTATTGCAACAAATGCTGCCATTAGTAAGTGAAAAATATGATGAAATGGCACATGTAGAGAAAATTATTTCGTTATGTTTTCGAACTTCCACTGCTATGAGTGTGAATTTATTTGTAAAAGTGTAGACAATGGAAATAAAAATGTCCTGTGGTGCCTCTCGAGCTCCAAGTCGGCCCGTATGACGTCCTACCCCCCTTAACACAAACTCTACATTCATCATTGATGATGGTTTTTATGAATTGAAGAAACCCGATAACTTTACCTAGCCATGCCAACTATTGCGCTGCGACATTATGCGAAACACCTTATATATGACACAGCAATTATATACATCAGAAGATGTAAAGTAAGAGTTCGGAAACAAGTTGTGTGGGTGTCTAAGCAACTTAAACAAACACAGCTACAGCGGACTGTTGGGCTTTTCACTCAGACTTATTTTTCAATAGTTCTATCACCTGTATTTAAGCAGCTGTCGTACCGTGTGAATTGGTCAATCAATCACATATAACTATTTAGCTTTGGCTGCCCTAGGTTTAAGATTATCTGTCTTTCGCATGATTATGCCGTTTGTTTATTTTTCATGTCTCTAGGACGGAGGCTGAATTCAAACAACCCGACATAAACACAATTATGCTCTCATGCTGTGTTGTGTACGGTATGAAGCCTACATGTATAAGTACTATATGCTGAGATTACTTTGGCCCTTGGTGGTAACTTTGGCCCACTGGCCGGAAAAAAGTTTTAATTTTTTATCCTGAAATTTTTCCCACTTCTGCTACATCATTTGCATGGACTAAACATAATATTATGCATTTACAACGTGTGAAGCAATCTAAAGGGTGGTGACTTCCACGAAGTAATTTGGTATTGGCAGCACTGGACCCACAACGATAACACGAGAAGTGCCAGAACCCAATTTCCCTGAAAGGTCGTTAAGTGGAGTCCAATAAGCGAACCCGTGCATCGGTTTATCCGTAGGTACTCGACAATTTCCGTAAAAACGACGGTCAAAGTTTTCGGGGTACTGAATGAGCTTGTTACCGCACGGTATCTTCAGACGAAATGGTGGATTAATGGTTCTCTAGACGAATGAGTGGACCTTGCCATATCTACATGGAGATGATCATCACCCGTACCTCGATCTTTGGCGGTACTTACAGACGGCACGTGCGGAGGTTGCGCGCTGTTCCCGTTGTGTGTTTTTAGCACACCCTCATTACATCGGCGTGGTTCTGGCGAGGTAGGTGCCCGCCCGATTCGGAGAGAAACTTGACGCGCCTACCCCTTCGACTCGGTCCGCATACCATCCCTTATCGCCTTGCGCGGTTTTCAGGGTTCCGGACGGATGGACTAGTTTTTTCAATGTACATATGATCAAAAAATGTGTCGTGTGAGGGTGCACCTGACTGATGGGAAGCATCGTGGCCTGGTGTCGGGTTTCGGCCCCTGCCCACCTTGTCTCCACCAGCCTGTAGCTGACTGTTACGCTATAAAAAAAAAAAGGAAAAAAAGTCTCAAAGGATTGGGAAATGTAACTAGCTTCACATTAGGAGAAACCTCTCAGAATAAAAAAAGAACGTAGAGTCCAGCTTCTTAATCTAGCGCCCCGAGTTCGAAACCCGTTTGTTGTTTTTATTAATTTTATTTTACTATTTTCACTTATCTATCCATGTCCGTAGAAGGTTACTAAAAGAACTTTTCATATCAAATTTAGGGACACAAGAACTGTGTATTAATTTTAAATTTACAACTGGATTTCACAATAAGTATTACACATTTGTAAAACAACCTATATGTGAATGGTATGCTGAGGAGATACAGTCTTTTTAAATTCTCATATTTTGACATTTCATTCTCATATCAATTCCTGTTTTAATTCTTAAATTTTATTGAAATGTTTAGTCATCAGGAAGATTTGGTGCATTCCCTAGGATCTAGACTTGGATATTACGAACACTAAGAGCATCACAGGAAGGAGGGTTTTCCACGGTGACATATCTCCGTGCGAACCTTACTCGGGAAAGAAACGTCGTTAACATTGAGAAGATTTCGTGAGTTGGCAGTAATTTCGCGGCAGAGCGTCACTATAGGAATTTCACCGGGAACAATTTAAAACAATTTTATCACTTTCTTAAATTCATTGATCTGACATCAATTTGTAGACGAATAAGAACGACGTCATATCAATATACACAAGAAAACATTCGTGTAGTAATCCTCTACAGACACGGCTATATAAACGAAAAACGAAAAAAAAAGTAATAATCTGGTTTAGAACACGGGGCACAAAATTGAAGAAGCGGCGATGCTAACCACTGTGCTAACATTTAGGCTGCGAATATTTTGTGGTTAAAGGGACATAAAGTACCTGGAAACTATCTCGAAGACATTGACCGTCGGTTTTTCTGACATGGTCGAGTACTTATGGATAAGCGGAGGCGGCCGAGCGGTTCTAGGTGCTTCAGTCTGGAACCGCGCGACCGCTACGGTCACAGGTTCGAATCCTATCTCGAGCATGGATGTGTGTGATGTCCTTAGGTTAGTTAGGTTTAAGTCGTTCTAAGTTCTAGGGAACTGATGACCTCAGAAGTTAAGTCCCATAGTGCACAGAGCCATTTGAACCATTTGATAAGCGAAGATACGTGTTCGCTTATTTTGACCACTCTTCCACTAGGCAAAGTTTCTGGGAAATCGGGTCATGGGCCTTTGCCGTGCCCACCTCATCAATGTTGATCGTAAATATTTTAACAGCTGTTACGCCCCAATAACTTCTCCCTGGAGGATACAGATCGCTTAAGGTAAAAACATGGTTACTAGAGCCTATTATTTTTAATTCTAACAGTATTAAGTAATAAGGTGAGAAACTTTTATTGCTATGAAATTCAAGTTAGTTAACCTATTTAACACTTCTGTAAAATAGCGCAAATTTTTTACGAAACGGCTAGCGCCAAAGTAACCGCAGAATTAAATGAAGTTTGCTATAGTCTGATGGCGAGTCTGCTTTCTCAGTCCAGCACCAGAAAACGATGAAAGATAAAATAGCAGTTGGTCAGTTTTGTGTGACGAAGAAGAGTATTTCGAAACTGGGAATGAGGTGGCCGATGATGTGCTAAAGTGAACTGTATGGTAAACAGAAAGTCCTCCTACCAATGGTCAGCACAAAAAGATAAACTATTTGCGAGAATTTGGTAAGAATTATCAGTCCAACACGACCAATAAAATGTGCCTGTTTTCATGTGCTAGAGCTTCAGTAATCTGTGTAATAATGCTTGTACCCATACTGAACAGGATCCTTACCATATGAGACAGTCTGTTGGCAGATAGTGTACATGCAACTCGAAAATTAATCATTTAGTTGATGAAATATACAGCACATGTATATTTGCTGTATCACTTTCTGAAGCAACTTCAATATCCCCTGTTCTTATCTGAAGATCTTAGTTTTTTTATTTGTTCCTCGTTCTCCTGAACGTCTACTCTAGAGGTAATCATTGATTTTAATTTGTCCAATCATTATATTACCCCTTTTTCATGAAGAAATGACTGAGTGGATAAATGTAGCCCAGAGTGGGGGTAATATTAGGACATTTTTTGTGGTACCAGAGCAACAGATGCTATTATTTTTGTTTAATAACTTACTGAATTGATGGTGTAAGTCCTTGAGAGAAGTATATTCGAAATTTTCTCCCCACTTCTATGCTTCATAACTGATACAGCTGTTAGTCAAGCAGTATTGAAGATCAGAATGAGATTTTCACTCTGCAGCGGAGTGTGCGCTGATATGAAACTTCGTGGCAGATTAAAACTGTGTGCCCGGCCAAGACTCGAACGCGCGACCTTTGCCTTTCGCGGGCAAGTGCTCTACCATCTGAGCTACCGAAGCACGACTCACGCCCGGTCCTCACGTCTTTAGTTCTGGCAGTATCTCGTCTCCTACCTTCCTTTCTTTCAGGAGTGCTTGTTCTGTAAGGTTCGCAGGAGAGCTTCTGTAAATTTTGGAAGGTAGGAGATGAGATACTGACAGAAGTGAAGCTGTGAGGACCGGGCGCGAGTCGTGCTTTGGTAGCTCAGATGGTAGAGTACTTGCCGCGAAAGGTAGAGGTCCCGCGTTCGAGTCTCGGTCGGACACAGAGTTTTAATCTGCCAGAAAGTTTCATATCAGCGCACACTCCGCTGCAGATTGAAAATCTCATTCTGGAAACATCCCGCAGGCTGTGGCTAAGCCATGTCTCCGCAATATCCTTTCTTTCAGGAGTGCTTGTTCTGCAAGGTTCGCAAGAGAGCTTCTGTAAAGTTTGGAAGATAGGAGACGAGATACTGGCAGAAGTAAAGCTGTGAGAACCGGGCGTGAGTCGTGCTTCGGTAGCTCAGATGGTAGAGCACTTGCCCGCGAAAGGCAAAGGTTCCGAGTTCGAGTCTCGATCGGGAACACAGTTTTCATCTGTCAGGAAGTTTTAATATCGAGGATTTTCAGACCCGATGTCAGTAGTGTAATTATTGCCACAACATGTTTTGGGACAACATTATCCCACTTTCAGATTCTAAAAACAAGGAGATGAGGTAAAACAATCCTCTTTATACAGACATATATAAAAGGATTGCCGACTTCCTTAAAAAAATTTTATGCCATTACGCCTCGTCACAACTTGAAAACAAGCTGCACGCGTGCGTTCTCAAGACAAACCGTAAAAAGGAAAATATCGCAAGCCGGTGTATCTACCATTCCCAAAGTACAGTTGCGAACTGACAGACGCTGTCATCACCTACCGACGCCGATATTTACTTAAAGCCTAACGCCCAGCACCAACAATATTACTGTCTGACATAAAATCTTGCATCGTAGGCGTAGTTTTAAGTTAAAATTGGGTACAACCAGCAGGCATTATTCAAAGAGTTTATAACAGACAGCAGTATCTTTGGTGCTCAGCATTAGGCTTGAAGCAAATTTCATCGTTGGTAAGTGATGTCAGTGGCTTCGGTTTGCAACTGTGCCTCGGGACGGGGGATGCACCAGCTTCTGATCTTTTATGTTTTATGGTTTGAGTTGACAATGCGAATGTGCAACTTGTTTTTAAGTTGTGACGAGGCCTAATGACATAAAAAGTTTTTAAGGTAGGTTGTGACTCAGGAAGTCTGTAATCTTCATATGTCTTGCGGTATAAGGAGGACTGTTTTATCTGGTTTCCTTGTTTTTAGCACTTGAAAATGTGATGATGTCTAAGAAAAAGATTTTGTAAAATGTGGATTGACAGAGAAATTTGAGAACTGTACAAGAAGTAATCGATATTACTCGAGGAGTGGAACGAGGTACATTTACGACTGACCAAGATACTGTCGGAGTTATATTTTGACGAATTATATAACTATATTAGTCGCTTAGTTTTCAAAACGAAAGAGGCGATAGTTAAGAGACATGAAAAGATGTCACTAGAATCGTTAAAATAGAAAGGTGACTTTATAAATGGAACAGAACTGTGTGAGATGAACAATAAAACATATTATCCCAGGGTTAAAAATTATGCTAACATAGAGTTCTCCAATGAGAAGATGTCTCTTCTACATAAAGGCTTAAAATAAACAAAAAGTATTGCCGATTGTTTTAAATGTCGAAGGAGGAACAGTGTAATTTAGTGTATAAGGTAATTAATAAAGAAATTCAAAAGGAATTATCAGTTGAGAGGGGGAGCAAAGATTCGAAGGTATTATTATAGGTAAATCGGAAGTTAGAGGAATATGATGCGTTGGTGTTGAAATGGGACAATTGGAACACAGCCATCATTATGAAAATCATTACGTAGATAAAGTAAATAGTGTCTTCGTAGAAAATAGAGTAGTAGAAGCTATACATGACTTAACTAGGAGATTTCAATCAGGGCTTAAGAAACGTTTAAAACCAACTAAATTTTAAGAGCAGAGATGGACTGCTTTATAATAATAAATCCCAAGGCTCCATATTTGGATGGTAGGACAAATACTCATAAAGACTGGGAACCGGTACGGCCCGTAGCTGAATGGAAGAAGACAACCTGGAGTAACATTAATGAAACGATTAAGTGGGATGCTTCGGAAATGATATACTTACAATTAAACCTTTTCGGTTAAAAATAGTAAGGAGGTAGCACAATTAATACAAGAAGGCAACATATATGACGCTGCAACGTTGTCCTCGTTAGATGTAACAAATTTGTACACATTTGGGACAGTGGAGGAAGCGATAGACATTACAGAAAACTACTTACGTGAGCATGGTAAAATATCTGATGTGCATATTGATGAATTTATAAGGTAAATAAAGTTTGTTTTATCTTCCAGCTATTTTACGTTTAATGGCAATTTTTATGAACAGGATAAAGATTTGACAATCGGATGTGCACTAGAAGGGCATGTGGTAGACATCAAGTACAAAACAGATTTTTAAATTCAAATGTTAAATATAGTGGCAAAATACTGATGTACAGAAGATATTTTGATATGTTCGTAGTACACCAGGAGTTCGGGGAAAAATTAAAGTACACACATCAAAAAATGTTTTGCACACCCTGGTTCCCAGAACTCTGAAGATAGACGTTAACTGTTGATAATGGGTCACAGACACAGTCCCTTTGACTGTTCAGAGATGTCACTAAACCAGCACAAAGATGCAAATAACCATGCATGTGCAGCGCCTACTATACGGAGGGGCCCAACAGTTGATCAGTTGTAGTCATTTCACCAGGAAGGAGGTACACGTCTCGTTTTGCCTGTAGTTCAACCATGCCTAGACGGTCAATACCGCGGTTCGATCGCTTCCGCATTGTTACTTTGTGCCAGGAAGGGCTCTCAACAGGAGAAGTGTCCAGGCGTCTTGGAGTGAACCAAAGCTATGTTGTTCGGACATAGAGGAGATACAGAGAGACAGGAACCGTTGATGACATGTCTCGATGAAGCTGCCCAAGGGAAACTACTGCAGTGGATAACAGCTACCTACGGATTACACATCGGAGGAACCCTGACAGGAGTGGCACCATGTGGAATAATGCTTTTCGCGCAGCCACAGGACGTCGTGTTACGACTCAAACTGTGCGCAATAGGCTGCATGATGCGCAACTTCACTCCCGACGTCCACGGCGAGGTCCATCTTTGCAACCACGACACCATGCAGCGCGGTACAGATGGGCCAAACAACATGACGAATGGGCCGCTCAGGATTGGGATCACGTTCTCTTCACCGATGAGTGTCGGATATTCCTTTAACCAGACAATCGTGGAGACATGTTTGGAGGCAACCCAGTCAGGCTGAACGCCTTAGACACACTGCCCAGCGAGACCTGCAACGTGGAGATTTCCTGCTGTTTTGGGGTGGTACTGTGTGGGGCCGGCGTACGCCGCTGGTGGTCATGGAAGGCACCCTAACGGCTGTATGATACCTGAATGCCATTCTCCGACCGATAGTGCAACCATAGCGTCAGCATACTGGTGAGGCATTCGTCTTCATGGATGACAAAAATGGTTCAAATGGCTCTGAGCACCATGGGACATAACATCTGTGGTCATCAGTTCCCTAGAAATTAGAGCTACTTAAACCTAACTAACCTAAGGGCATCACACACATCCATGCCCGAAGCATGATTCGAACCTGTGACCGTAGCGGTCACGCGGTTCTAGACTGAAGCGCCTGGAACCGCATGGCCACACCGGCCGGCCATGGATGACAATTCGCGTCCCCATCGTGCACATCTTATCAGTGACTTCCTTCAGGATAACAACATCGCTCGACTAAAGTGGCCAGTATCCATGTTCTCCAGACATGAACCATAACGAACATGCCTGGGATGTATTGAAAAGGGCTGTTGATGGACGTGACCCACCAACGACTCTGAGGGATCTACGACGCATCGCCGCTTAGGAGTGGGACAATCTTGACTAACAGTGCCTTGTTGATGAACTTGTGGATAGGATACCAAGACGAATACAGGCATGCATCACTGCAAGAGGATGTGCTACTGGGTATTACAGGCACCGGTATGTACAGCAATCAGCACCACCACCTCTGAATGTCTCGCTGTATGGTGGTACAACATGCAATGTGGGGTTTTCATGAGCAATAAAAAGGGCGGAAATGATGTTTATGTTGTTTTCTATTCCAATTTTCTGTACAGGTTCCCGAACTCTCGGAACCGAGGCGGTGCCAAACTTCTTTTGATGTATGTAGTTGGTGAACGGCTTCAATAAGATGCATAAGAACATAGTTTTTACGGTAGAGTGTGAGCAACGTGAAGTCTTAACTTACATGGAACTAAGGATCGTTAATAAGAATTACATGCTCGAGACAGGAGGTTTTAGGAAATCCACGTTCACAGGGGCGGTTATTGATAAGTACTCATGCGACCTCAATAAACTTAAATTATCGTTTTTCAAAAATATGATTTACGTGTCCAAAACCAAACATCGGTAGAAAAAATTTTTACTCGGTTTTGATAGATCGGTTGGATTTACCAGTTACGTATGGTATCCAGCAAAATGATAAAAATCCATCCGAACATAACGTCATGCCATGTTGAAGGACCATCTCAGATAAATTAGCAAGACTGTTTCATAAGAAAGGGGTTAGAATAGCTTTCAAGACGGACAAAAAAAGTACGACGGAGGTTGAGGTATAAGACCGACAGAGATGAGAATTGGATGAGGGAATCTGGAATGCATGAAGTAAAATGTTCGAATTGTGAAGCGGAATATTTGGGGCAAACGGGACAGAATATAAAATTAGATTTAAAGAGCATAATAAAAGAGAAAACAGCTTTTCAGTAGTAGCAAAGCATCTCAAGAATGAGTAGCATTCGTTGGGGGATATAACGGAGAGGATGAGGGTGTTGCACCTTGAAGAAAAATGGTGGTTCCTATCAAATTTAGACGAGGTAGAGATTTATCCCCCCATGAACCATAGACCTTGCCGTTGGTGGGGAGGCTTGCGTGCCTCAGCGACGCAGATAGCCGTACCGTAGGTGCAACCACAACGGAGAGGTATCTGTTGAGCGGCCAGACAAACGTGTGGTTCCTGAAGAGGGGCAGCAGCCTTTGCAGTAGTTGCAGGGGCAACAGTCTGGATGATTGACTGATACGGCCTTGTAACATTAACCAAAACGGCCTTGCTGTGCTGGTACTGCGAACGGCTGAAAGCAAGGGGAAACTACAGCCGTAATTTTTCCCGAGGGCATACAACTTTACTGTAAGGATAAATGATGATGGTGTCCTCTTGGGTACAATATTCCGGAGGTAAAATAGTCCCCCATTCGGATCTCCCGGCGGCGACTACTCATGAGGACGTCGTTATCAGGAGAAAGAAACCTGGCGTTCTACGGATCGGAGCGTGGAATGTCAGATCCCTTAATCGGGCAGGTAAGTTAGAAAATTTAAAAAGGGAAATGGATAGGTTAAAGTTAGATATAGTGGGAATTAGTGAAGTTCTGTGGCAGGAGGAACAAGATTATTGATCAGGTGAATACAGGATCGTAAATACAAAATCAAATAGGAGTAATGCAGCAGTAGGTTTAATAATGAATAAAAAGATAGGAGTTCGGGTAAGCTACTACAAACAACATAGTGAGCGCATTATTGTGGCCAAGATAGACACGAAGCCCACGCCTACAACAGTAGTACAAGTTTATATGCCAATTAGCGCTGCAGATGACGAAGAAATTGATGAAATGTATGATGAGATAAAAGAAGTTACTCAGGTAGTGAAGGGAGGCGAAAAATTAATAGTCATGGGTGACTGGAATTCGAGAGTAGGAAAAGGGAGAGAAGGAAACATAGTAGGTGAATATGGATTGGGGCTAAGAAATGAAAGAGGAAGCCGGCTGGTAGAATTTTGCGTGGAGCATAACTTAATCATAGCTAACACTTGGTTCAAGAATCATGAAAGAAGGTTGTATACATGGAAGAACCCTGGGGATACTAGAAGATATCAGATAGAGTATATAATGGTAAGACAAAGATTTAGGAACCAGGTTTTAAATTGTAAGACATTTCCAGGGGCAGATGTGGACTCTGACCACAATCTATTGGTTATGAACTGTAGATTAAAACTGAAGAAACTGCAAAAAGGTGGGAATTTGAGGAGATGGGACCTGGATAAACTGAAGGAACCAGAGGGTGTAGAGAGTTTCAGGAAGAGCATAAAGGAACAATTGACGAGAATTGGGGAAAGAAGTACAGTATAAGAAGAATGGATAGCTTCGAGGGATGAAGTGGTGAAGGCAACAGAGGATCAAGTAGGTAAAAATACGAGGACTAGTCGAAATCCTTGGGTGACAGAAGATATACTGAATTTAATGATGAAAGGAGAAAATATAAAAATGCAGTAAATGAAGCAGGCAAAAAGGAATACAAACGTCTCAAAAATGAGATCGACAGGAAGTGCAAAATGGCTAAGCAGGCATGGCTAGAGGACAAATGTAAGGATGTAGAGGCTTACCTCACTAGGGATAAGATATATACTGCCTACAGGAAAATTAAAGAGACCTTTGGAGAAAGGAGAACCACTTGTATGAATACCAAGGGCTCACATGGACACCCAGTTCTAAGCAAAGAAGGGAAAGCAGAAAGGTGGAAGGAGTATACAGAGGGACTATACAAGGGCGATATTCTTGAGGACAATATTATGGAAATGGAAGAGGATGTAGGTGAAGATGAAATGGGAGATATGATACTGGGTGAAGAATTTGACAGAGCACTGAAAGTCCTAAGTCGAAACAATGCCCCGGGAGTAGACAACATTCCATTAGAACTACTGACAGCCTTGGGAGGGCCAGTCGTGACGAAACTCTACCATCGGGTGTGCAAAATGTATGAGACAGGCGAAATACCCTCAGACCTCAAGAAGAATATAATAATTCCAATCCCAAAGAAAGCAGGCGTTGACAGATGTGAAAATTACGGAACTGTCAGTTTAATAAGTCACAGCTGCAAAATACTAACGCGAATTCTGTACAGAGGAATGGAAAAACTGGTAGAAGCCGACCTCGGGGAAGATCAGTTTGGATTCCGTAGAAATATGGGAACACGTGAAGCAATACTGACCCTACGACTTATCTTAGAAGCTAGATTAAGAAAAGGCAAGCCTACGTTTCTAGCATTTTTAGACTTGGAGAAAGCTTTTGACAATGTTGACTGGAATAATCTCTTTCAAATTCTGAAGGTGGCAGGGGTAGAAGACAGGGAGCGAAAGGCTATTTACAATTTGTACAGAAAGCAGATGGCAGTTATAAGAGTCGAGGGACATGAAAGGGAAGCTGTGGTTGGGAAGGGAGTGAGACAGGGTTGTAACCTCTCCCCGATGTTATTCAATCTGTATATTGAGCAAGCAGTAAAGGAAACAAAAGAAAAATTCTGAGTAGGTATTAAAATCCGTGGAGAAGATATAAAAACTTTAAGGTTCGCCGATCACATTGTAATTCTGTCAGAGACAGCAAAGGACTTGGAAGAGCAGTTGAACGGAATGGACACTGTCCTGAAGGGAGGATATAAGATGAACATCAACAAAAGCAAAACGACAGTAATGGAATGTAGTCGAATTAAGTCGGGCGATGCTGAGGGAATTAGATTAGGAAATGAGACACTTAAAGAAGTAAATGAGTTTTGCTATTTGGGGAGCTAAGTAACTGATGATGGTCGAAGTAGAGAGGATGTAAAATGTAGACTGGCAATAGCAAGGAAAGCGTTTCTAAAAAAGAGAAATTTGTTAACATCGAGTATAGATTTAAATGTCAGGAAGTCGTTTCTGAAAGTATTTGTATGGAGTGTAGCCATGTATGGAAGTGAAACATGGACGATAAGTTGTTTGGACAAGAAGAGAAGAGAATAGAAGCCTTTGAAATGTGGTGCTACAGAATAATGCTGATGATTAGATGGGTAGATCACGTAACTAATGAGGAAGTATTGAATAGGATTGGGGAGAAGAGGAGTTTGTGGCACAACTTGACAAGAAGAAGGGATCGGTTGGTAGGACATGTTCTGAGGCATCAAGGGATCACCAATTTAGTATTGGAGGGCAGCGCGGAGGGTAAAAATCGTAGAGGGAGACCAAGAGATGAATACACTAAACAGATTCAGAAGGATGTCGGCTGCAGTACGTATTGGGACATGAAGAAGCTTGCACAGGATAGAGGAGCATGGAGAGCTGCATCAAACCAGTCTCAGGACTGAAGACCACAACTACAACAACAATAGAGATTTATAGCGCCTTGAAAGAGGCGCACATCAGCGTTTCAGATCAAAGGACGTATGTGTCTAGTGAGCATATTTCGGTTTACAGTAGCGACGTCCTCCTTGAGAGGCAGCCACCTACATACACTCATATTCAGAAAATAAAACCGAACACCTTGAATGACTAGAGATACGGCGTTCATATTTACAGTACATGTCTGTTAGCATGTTATGCAGAAATGATTATCATTTCAGTCACTTCGGTTCAACATGTGTCCTGTTGCCCTGTATTCAGAGTGTCAGGCATGGGTTCTGATACCTCTCTCCATGCGTGGCGGCATCGACGCGTATAAGGCGTGAGAGGCGTCCTGTGGTGTAGCTATCTGCGCTGCACTCACCTGTGTCCGTAGTTCATCTGTGGTGGTTCCCATTGCGCCATAGCGCTGCGCCCGTCGTTTCACTGTCTCCCACACATTTTCGTTGGCGACAAGTCTGATGATCTGGCGGTCGAGGGTAAAAGGCTGACATCCTGTGACACCAATATGACACTTGTTCGTGCAGAAACATGTGGTCACACATTGTCTTGCTCAAAATGGTGCCTGGGATGTCGTGCAGGAAGGGTATGGCTGACGATCGCAGGATATAGTTCACGTAGGTCACAGTGGTCACAGTGCCCTGGACAAGTACCAAATGTGATTTGTGGTTGTACCCAACAGCACCCTACAGCAAAAGCCTTAAGTATTCTTGTACGACTGCAGTCACTGTGATGCCGCTCCTCCTGTCTGCGGCGAACCAAAATACTTCATTCATTTTCAGAGAAACAGAACCGCGGTTCGTTCGAAAACACTCTCTGAATCAGTTCCTGTCCCCAATGACATCGTTCTACACAACGTTGCCGTCTAACACGGATCTGCACATTCGTCAAAGGCAGACGGAGAACTGGAGGACGCGCCCTAATAAACGTCGACGGACTGCCACCCGTCGTAGTGTACAATGTGTTACACTATTACAATGTTGCGCCAGAGCCGAGGAGGAGGCCGATCTGTCCTGTAATGCCAATCGGATGTGTCGATCTTTTCAAGGGTGGTCTGGGTGGTGCGACCTGACCCATCTCGTTCTGTTCTACGGCTTTTGATGAACCGTTCTGCACACACCCACTGCACTGCCAAAACAGTTCGTCTCACACGGAGCAGCAATTTCCCGGATGGATGCACCACATTATCTCATGTCAATAATGCGCCCTCTTTGAAACTCACTAATTCGACTGTACGGTTCGCGCATGTCTGTGATACATCCTGCACGTCTGCTCAAGTCACACTGATCCAGTACCTCCGATTTATAGCGGCAACAAGAGACCCGGGGACATTTTACCGGTAGGTGGTTCCGCGCAGAAATGTCGATGTTGACCCTGAACCTGCGGACAGATATGATTCAAATGTTAATCATTTCTGCAAAACATACAGATGTACATGTCCTCTGAATATGAAAGTCCTGTCTCTAGTCGTTCAAGGTGTTTTGTTTTTCTCTGAACGTTAGTGTGTTTTACCTGGTGGCATAGGATTTTGACAGTCTATTTCCGTCCAGATTTCAGATAAGAGATAGCTTTAAGTTAATGTTGGCTAGGACCAAAGAAGCCTTTCCCAAAATATTTATGACAGACGGTAATATTGTTGATGCTGAGCATTATGATTTAAGTATAATTCATCGTTGGTAGGTGATGGCAACGGCTTTCAGGTGGCAACTGTACCTCGGGAGTGGTGATAGATGACGCGTACGAAAGAATCCTGACAATCACCTGCATCCATTCATGTCCATTGTGCATTACGACGGACTTCGGCAATTCCAGCAGGAGAATGCGACACGCTACACGTCCAAAAATGACACAGAGTGCCCTCAGGAACACTCTTATGAGTTTAAGCACTTCCGCTGACTATCAAACCCCCCCTGACATGAACATTATTGCATACGTCTGGAATGCCTTGTAACGTTGTGTTCAGAAGAGATCTCCACCCTCTCGTACTCTTACGGATGTATGGACAGCCCTGCACGATTCATGGTGTCAATTCTCTCCAGCACTACTTCAGACATTAATGCAGCCAATGCCACGTCCTGTTGCGGCACCTCTGCTTGCTCACGAGGGCCCTACACGAAATTCGGCAGGTGTACCAGTTTTTTCGGCTAGACAGTATACCAGGTGATCAAAAAGTCACTATAAATATGAAAACTGAATAAATCACGGAATAATGTAGATAGAGAGGTACAAATTGACACACATGCTTGGAATGACATGGGGTTTTATTAGAACCAAAAAAATACAAAAGTTCAAAAATTTCCGACAGATGGCGCTTCATCTGATAAGAATAGCAATAATTAGCATAACAAAGTAAGACAAAGCAAAGATGATGTTCTTTACAGGAAATTCTCAATATGTCCACCGTCATTCATCAACAATAGCTGTAGTCGAGGAATAATGTTGTGAACAGCACTGTAAAGCATGTTCGGAGTTATGGCGAGGCACTGGCGTCGTATGTTGTCTTTCAGCATCCCTAGAGATGTCGGTCGATTATGATACACCATCGACTTCAGGTAACCCCAAAGCCAATAATCGCACGGACTGAGGTCTGGGGACCTGGGAGGCCAAACGTGACGAAAGTGGCGGCTGAGCACACGATCATCACCAAACGCTAGAGATCTTTCACGCGTCTAACAATACTTTGTTTTTTTTTTGGTTCTAATAAAACCCCATATCATTCCAAGCATGTGTGTCAATTTTCACCTTTATATCTACATTACTCCGTGGTTTATTAAGTTTTCAAATTTATACTGACTTTTTGATCACCCAGTATATACTGACAAACATGTGAACAAGATAGTACTATTTAATCCAAAGGAATTACCATAAGTCCAATACTCGGACAGCATTAAGATTGATTGCTCATTAAAAAATTTTACTAGATACAAATACTTCATCTTGCCAGTATGGGGCATTTATCAACAGTCCAAAGTGTCCGCTACATGACAGCTGTCCTGTGCGGCTAGGGCTAATGGACACCCCATTGGGTGACCTATGAAACTCTAAAACACAGTTTAAAGAAGAGTTTACTAAATAGGTGCAACAATTGCCCTGTGTATCCCAGTAGCACTCCTACTAGAAGACCCCTTCACAGACCCACCAAAACACAACGCCACAAATAACTCAAACAATACTAAAACCAGTCATTGTGTAGCAACAGCGACAAATTGCATGTAATCAGGAGCACACAGAACCAGGAGGCGGTCAAAGGATCCAGTATGCGTCGTCCGCTGAGACGGCTAACTGACCGTCCAACGGTCGTTCCCGATGAAATCACAGGCAAGGGAAAAGGTCACAAGTGAATCTCCAACTGACAGCTTGTTCCCAAGAGGTCGCTTCGAAGGGCTGCAACACAATGGGCGACGGCGCAGCACCCTTTCGGTGGAAAAGCAACAGCGATCAGCCTCTCGCGGAACGGAGCCATTGGCGACTTGCCGCACAATCGGCCACCATCGTCCCGACCGCTTCAGCTCGGAGCACCAACTTCCTCGCAGCGCTGTCCAAACGAGACTCGCCCGCCGTGAAAAATTCGGTCCACTGGCAGCGCCACCGGATAACCAGAGGAAAGAAAAGCATAGGAAGACACCCAGAAAAGATGGCTATGCGAGCCGACACGGCTCACATACTAGCAGACGTTATTTGTTAACTAAATTGAATTTTCATCCCATTTTCGGTTTTAAATTGAAATATGGTTAAGGCATAGCGTCTAATATCAGTCTTCACGTGCATAATATCCATATTCTAGATGTAGGTTTTACTGTCAAAACTGAAATAACGTCCTCACCACATAGATTTGAAGATCGAGTAGCGTTCCATAATTTCATTCGAATAGAAGAGGTGATGTATTAGAATCTGATAGCCGTCACTGAGAAATCAACAATTCAAGAACAGTCTTAATCGCATTTATTATTGTTATTATACCGCCAAGCGGTTTCAACCCGACGCAGGGGTCATCTTCTGGGCGTTTACATCATTGGTCGACTGCTGGTGGTGTCACACCTGTCTACATAACAGCTGGCGGTATTATAAGAATAATAAATGCGATTAAGACTGTTTTAAGATATTTTATTTACCGCTCTCACGGTCTCCGCTGGTTGACTGAAAAGTAACGTACAACAAAAACCTATGGCACTACGTCACAAGTGGATGAGTATAGGCTTCCGAACTGCTTCATTACTAGTATTTCACACACGTTATCCTTAATAAATTATGTTTGTAAACACAGAAAGAAGGGACAAAAGGAAATTAACAAAAAATAACAACAGCTCATTCTTGGTAGCCACGGGGAAACTAATTTTGTAACTTCTCCGTTTTGAACAGATCACATTTACAAAATTTGGAAATTTGCACCGTTAGCTTGAATGCAAGTGTTGCACCCATCAGACATCCCTTCACGCCCAAGCGCAAACGCTGTATGAGTGGCAGGCATCTGGTGACGTAAAATGTTCAACATTTCTCAGTCACTTTTGGGGTATTTCCCCATGTGCCTCATATTAAATTACTTATCCCAGCGTTATCTGCGTTGCTTTAGGGATTCTTAAACGTTAATAAGGTTCACCCTTATATATTTCACAGATAGATTCATAATAACAAAAATTTCCAGTGAGTAACTTATGTTTACTTTCAGACATAGACTGGGTGTCACGATATGATTCTGGCCACTAGGGAAGCATCTCAGTCGTTGGACTTTGCAGCAAATACGTAATGAGATAGTACCCCTTTTCAATGAATAACAAAGACTCAGATGCTCTTTGAAACGATAGAGTTTTTTCTTTACAATGCGGTGTGAACTTGGTACCTTGTGTGAGCGACGTGTGGGTGCTATTCTGTCATTCTGCGCAACGGATTAATCTGAGATGCACCTTTTACCCTGTGGCTCCTGCAAGATGCAATTTACACCCCCACACTACTACAGAATTAAGACAGACGCTCCTAACGTTCTAAAGAGAAATGCCTGAAAAACCTTCAGCAATAAATATCTTCGGGAGTCGTCGGCTGTAAGGAAATGACACAAAAACTGACAAAATTTCTTACGTAACTAGTGGGATACTTGGGTACTGCAGTAGTACTAGTTAGTGTAAGAAAAACATTAAATTAACGAAAATTATTATTTATTTTGCAAAAATTCTGAGAAATCAGAATGACACTTTTAGTTATGAACTGAACAAGTTATTTCCGGGTTCTTTTCGGAATGTGAAGTTACCTCTTAAGGATAGAATTCGCTAATGAAATTTCTATATAAAGTTTAAGATTGTTATTGACTACGACGCTATCCGCTGCACTATAACTTCGACAAAGCAATCGCATCTTCGTATACAGTTTACAGTTCGTAAAGACTGCATCTACAAATGTCATTACTTGACATGAAATACACAAATTGTACCAAAAAGATGCGCTTTTGACAGATCATCATTGTGTCGTGGGACTGAAAAGGTAAGCTTTCGTTGTACTAAATACATCAATTACAAGAAGTCTTTACCTGCCGGAGTGTAGTTTCCTGCCATATTATTATGACAAATCGTAGTCAAAATGACACTTTTTCGAGAGATCTTCAATTTGTTGATGATCTGAAACTCCTTATATTCCTACCATGAAAGATATGAGAAAGGAAACTCAACTGGTCTATGTTTAACGCCATACAATGGGGTGCCTCCAGTGTTCTGTTTGTAAAGTTAAGCGAAGTTGCATTTCATAAGCCGCGTTCCTTTTCAAGAGGAATATATCTGACATGCCAGATTATTTATTTCACACTCTTAAGTTTAATGGAAAGTAGAGTTCCACTCTGTGACGTCACCAGATCCTCCTCCAAGTGCGTTTTGACGTACCATGACAGGCGGCCTATACACTATACATCGAGCTGCGACAATCCGTTTGTGTAGGCGTCCACTATTGAGGGTAAAAATAGATTAAGGACGCTAGACCTTTAGGATTCTGTGCGGGTAGCGATGTTCCTTGGAGGTCAAGGACACCACAACGTCTCGGAACTGACTACCCAGATGGTGCAAGTGGTCGTCTGAGCAGCAAGAACACACAAAGGTGGCGCCAGACATTCGGGTTTTCAAGGGCACAGAGTGAGTGCTCTTCGAATGCAGCAAGTTTGGCGCCACCTACTGTGCACCAAATACGGTTTCACAAAATCAGAAAACTTAGTCAATCAGACGAAACACGATCAGTTAAAATTAATCTTTAGAAGAGAGGAGAAGTAGCTCCAGTTCGACGTGTAACTGGCTGACCAAAGAAAACCAGAAATTTAAATATAACCAAATAATAAAACGTAATAACAAAAGCAGAAACGTTTGGTGTCTGATAGCTGGAGCTATGTAAGAAGTGAACGTGCATCTGATAGTAAAACTTTCTCACTTCTCGGAACATTGTAGAATCAATTCTCACGAATGTTTCGTCGATCAAAGGTGGCGTACTGGTGTAGTGCCAGGTCATCTTCGCAGTTGGCAGCATTGTTGGAACTCGTTTCTGCTCATAAAACGTAAGACTCATTTGTATATAAGTTAGAATTGTCAGATGTTCGTATGTAGACTTACCATGAGACTTTAGCCTTGTGATCAGTAACGTTTTAGACGTGCTGACGCTTATTAAAAAGTGTTAATTCTTTCCTGAAATCGTTAGGTAACCACATGTACTGCAATGCTCACACTCCTGGTGACCTAGTAATACCATGAATTTTAATGTAGTTGCCCAATGTTCTGCCAATTCCCTGTCGATGCATCTCGAATGTTGGGCATATTGATCAACTCAGATACAGGAAAAAGTACAAAGGTGAAAGACAGACTATTTCCAGCGAAACCAAATTCGCTTACGTAATGTTATTAGTGTCTGTTCACTGTCCATTCCTGAAGCGTACAACATTTTAATAAGAGCAACCACAGCCATTGAAATTCGCGGTATATTGAACTTAGAATAAAACCTCAAACAGTCATTAAGTAATGATTTAAGCACGACAAATTTCGCTGCATTAAAGAAGCATTTTCTTATGGTTAGCAGTGTCACGTAGATTAGTTGGAGATGTCTTCGTGTGCAAATCTGTATGACAGTACTAACCACCTGATGATGCTGCTTTAACGCAGCTGAAACTGCTTGTGATTCAATCATCACTTGACAATTTTATAGGGTTTTATACAAATTAAATAAACTTTTCCTGAACGTTACATCGGGAAAAACGTACACCTCTGTCAGATACAACATTTATTCACTTTTAACAATGAGGTCATTACGAAACCTAAATCTACGTACACTTTCTGCAAGAACATTATAAAAATCGTGTCCGGAAGTATACTTTTAATTATAAAATATATAAATATTTTATCCCGATCTATTTGTAAGTAGGTTCTACGGAAAATACGTGTGTGCCAGCTACTCTGAATCTCAGCATCCCGGCTCAAAATGAAGCGGAACGTTAAGGTTTGAAATTGATACGGTACCTACATGGTATGGAGTTACTGAAATTTCCTGGGTCTCCATGATATCTGTCCTGCCACTTGTAATTTTTCAATATGTCGTTCTCAGTCTTAGGCAATATAAATAACTCTGCGACCAGTCACCCTTTTAACAGATTATTCCGTTCTGTTCAATAAAATTGGTTTTGTTGCCTACAGAATCTCCCAAAATTTGTAATGCAAACTTCTCCAGACTGTAGGGGAAGTAAGGTAGAACAATTATCACGTAGTAACGTATGTCCTAAAATGACATTTTTTCAAACACACTTCTTGGGTTTACCGGCAGATAACACTGCGTAAGTCCTACATAATTTAATCGAAGCAAGAGCTGTGTTGATGAAATACTGTCAGACATACCACGTTATCCGATGACACATCCAAGACGTGTATTTACAACATATTACCAAGGAGCCTTTAGGGTCACGGGTCTTTCCATGTCATAAAAACAAACAAAGTAGGTCATAGTGACCATCTTCAGACCTTTATAAACCTTTTCCAAGGTTTTAAAACTAATTACTTGCAACATCTTTAGCGTTTAAAAATGAAAGTGAAATAAATAGTTTTTTCTTCCATAATATTTATTGTATTTATTAACGTTGGACAGTTGTTGCATTAGGATGGCCTGATGGGTTGACATGAGTTGGTAACAAACATATATTAGTGGAAGGAAACATAATTTGCTTAGTTCTCTCGTTTAAACATGAAATTGTTCTACCAAGAAGCGAAGTAAGAATCTACGACGTATGAATCTATTACTATTTTTCATGTTGTTTGCGTTACGATGGGGATAATTAATTGATGATTTGGAGTTTCCAATAGTGAGAAAGTGAATGTACTCATCTGCAACTAAATCACACACGTACATGCATAACATTATATAACTTAATCATAAACATAATATAAACGCATTCGACAGCTGGCAACTATAGAAAGTAAAAGTATGCATTAGTTTTCTGTCTTGATAATACAAACGAAACAGGAGCGGACGTCTTGCAGGGATACTATACTCTAAATGGTTTCAATATGCATGACTACATTTCCCTTCATGTGTTCGCCTGTACAAACTATGAAGTTTGTAGGCTAATGTAGGAACTACACTCCTGGAAATTGAAATAAGAACACCGTGAATTCATTGTCCCAGGAAGGGGAAACTTTATTGACACATTCCTGGGGTCAGATACATCACATGATCACACTGACAGAACCACAGGCACATAGACACAGGCAACAGAGCATGCACAATGTCGGCACTAGTACAGTGTATATCCACCTTTCGCAGCAATGCAGGCTGCTGTTCTCCCATGGAGACGATCGTAGAGATGCTGGATGTAGTCCTGTGTAACGGCTTGCCATGCCATTTCCACCTGGCGCCTCAGTTGGACCAGCGTTCGTGCTGGACGTGCAGACTGCGTGAGACGACGCTTCATCCAGTCCCAAACATGCTCAATGGGGGACAGATCCGGAGATCTTGCTGGCCAGGGTAGTTGACTTACACCTTCTAGAGCACGTTGGGTGGCACGGGATACATGCGGACGTGCATTGTCCTGTTGGAACAGCAAGTTCCCTTGCCGGTCTAGGAATGGTAGAACGATGAGTTCGATGACGGTTTGGATGTACCGTGCACTATTCAGTGTCTCCTCGACGATCACCAGTGGTGTACGGCCAGTGTAGGAGATCGCTCCCCACACCATGATGCCGGGTGTTGGCCCTGTGTGCCTCGGTCGTATGCAGTCCTGATTGTGGCGCTCACCTGCACGGCGCCAAACACGCATACGACCATCATCGGCACCAAGGCAGAAGCGACTCTCATCGCTGAAGACGACACGTCTCCATTCGTCCCTCCATTCACGCCTGTCGCGACACCACTGGAGGCGGGCTGCACGATGTTGGAGCGTGAGCGGAAGACGGCCTAACGGTGTGTGGGACCGTAGCCCAGCTTCATGGAGACGGTTGCGAATGGTCCTCGCCGATACCCCAGGAGCAACAGTGTCCCTAATTTGTTGGGAAGTGGCGGTGCGGTCCCCTACGGCACTGCGTAGGATCCTACGGTCTTGGCGTGCATCCGTGCGTCGCTGCGGTCCGGTCCCAGGGGTCGACGGGCACGTGCACCTTCCGCCGACCACTGGCGACAACATCGATGTACTGTGGAGACCTCACGCCCCACGTGTTGAGCAATTCGGCGGTACGTCCACCCGGCCTCCCGCATGCCCACTATACGCCCTCGCTCAAAGTCCGTCAACTGCACATACGGTTCACGTCCACGCTGTCGCGGCATGCTACCAGTGTTAAAGACTGCGATGGAGCTCCGTATGCCACGGCAAACTGGCTGACACTGACGGCGGCGGTGCACAAGTGCTGCGCAGCTAGCGCCATTCGACGGCCAACACCGCGGTTCCTGGTGTGTCCGCTGTGCCGTGCGTGTGATCATTGCTTGTACAGCCCTCTCGCAGTGTCCGGAGCAAGTATGGTGGGTCTGACACACCGGTGTCAATGTGTTCTTTTTTCCATTTCCAGGAGTGTACTTAAAGTATGAAAACAGAAGAAAGTCAACTTCACCAGCAGTAAAATTTATTAACATGCAGTGCATGTACAATGCACATTTTGAGTAATAAAAGAGATGTTATTCCCCAAAACAGCTGAACTCTTTCAAACCTGAACCCACAAAGGGAGAATCAGTAAATGGAATGCATGAATACGGACACTGAAAGTCCATAGAAATAAACGGAGGGAAATATCACATGTATCAAGCTGATCGCAGGCGGAAGTCCACAATTGTCATATTACTCTGGGTTTTTAGAATTACTTAGAATGACATCTTCTTCAAAACATGGTTTGGGGATTAACATCATTCCAGCAGTTGCTGTTTCCAAGATAAATGCTAGAACCAATTAAACAACCGCAGAGGTTATATTATATCTGTCACACAGTGGTCGTGTGATCTCATATTTTCTTAAAAGATTTATACCTTAACTGAAAAATATAGTGATATTTTATGTATTTATAAGAACTGAAACACAAATCCAAGTCAGAGACTCACAGCCTTTTCCTTATTTGTACTTTTACTTTCTGTTCCAGAAATACGGTATTAAAATTTATGTCCTATCAGAAAAAGTGAGACACAGCTGCGTTACATATAACTATTAAATACTAGCTAAATGTATCTCCTGTAACAATTTTGTTTAAGATGCGCATTTACTTGACGTATTCATATACCTGAAATGACGTTTAAAATGGGTAATATAAATGGCTGAGTAGTATAGTGGATAAAAGATTCCATAAGCATTTGTTGCATTATTAAATGTGAACATAACGTAACCGTTATATATCACTGGAACAGGAGGTATTATCTACAGTTTTCTGTCAGTATGTTTCACTGTATACGTTGAAAACTGTCATTATACACTTGGAGTCTTCACTGTGGTCATTATCTACAGGCAGTCCATCATTAGTGAAGAAGAGCTGTTGTAGAATAAATGCTAGAACCAATTAAACAACGTTACCACATCGCCATAGCGGCCGGACCTGCCCCGCAAGGGGCCTCCCGGCCAAGGACGCAAACGCTCATTTCCATTTCCCGTAGAGAACTTAAAAGTAATATTTCAAAGTCAAAGACTAAGTCCGGTTTATGTTGCACTACATAAACTAAAACTAGGATAAAAACACTCGTCTTTCTTGCATACAATGATTTCGAATTATGATAACACGATCGTGATTGCAAAGAAGGCGATAAAACTGAATACAATTCATTACATTACACGCTAAAAAGTCTTTTTCACTGCTCTAACTGTGTTATGTAATGAAGTCTTCAATTGTAGTAATCTTAGAACTTCATCACTCTTGTGAGATTTAAATTTATGACAGTGTTACGGTATATGTAAAACAGAAAATATGTGCCATGAGTGGTCAAGAAGTCTAATCACCTACAAGAAATCCAACACTGGCCATGAATATTTCTGATGGTGTTATTTCTTATCAACACACTCATCCTTCATCGTGACATTCTTTTTACAATGGTGGAGACATGGCAGAGATATTAGTTTTAGAAATTTAGATTTATGTTTCCCAGGAAAGCACGAAAATCGTGTCGTCGTCATTCTGGAAAGCACAGGCGCTAGTAACATCGTCAGCATATTTTGGTAGTATGTTCTTGTGACGGTATGACTTCTACGAGAGTAATCTGTTAGTACCACAACACGGCAACTCCAAAAAACTATATCGGAACCTCTATTTGATGGCTTTGTGTTCGCCATTCTCCTTGGAGGTGAACCATATTTTTCTATGCTTGCTTTGGTCCTTTACTTAGAGGTCCTATTGGCGGGTATAAAGTTCCGTCTTAACATAGATCGACGAATACCAACAGTCCAAATTCATCGCAATTTCGTGAGGAACACCTTAACCCACTGCTTATACAACGTTTTAAGGGGGGAACCTTGATATTCATCTAGTTATCTTGCAGTTGGTATCAGCGTCTAGATGTTGATTTTGGTCCTGGTTCTTGCTGCAGAAATGACTAAAGTATTAGATGTCCACTGTCTATTTCAACTTTTTCCAACGCAGTCGACATATCAAACTCTTTTTCCAAAACCAGTAAATTCACAGTTTGCGAAACTTAATGCGTAGTTGCCCTTAGTTCATACCGTACCTACCACAGAGTCCCGTGAACCGCAGTCAAGCATAGTCGAAATACTTGTGACAAGCGGTTGGTACGAATTTACAGTATATATTAGTCACATAATGTTTTTCAGCGAAGACTTCTTTGCTCCATAGACGACCCATTAATACATTTCTCAGGTAGCTGTCGTACTAAACATTCAGACAAAAAAAAGTGAAAAACGAGAAGACAAGGAGAATACGAAATGAACCTTCATAGCTCGAGATTTTTCAGTCACTCTAACAACAACACTACGAATTGTTGTTTCTAGAGCGATTGAAGAATAGAGCATAAGTTACAAAGAATTCCGCAGTATGAACCAACCGATCTACATAACATTACACCCCCCCCCCCCCTTTCCCCTTAGGTCTTCCCCTTAGGTCTCGCTGAATGCGGTGATTGGATTGGGAAGGATGTCCAAGTCGTTGTATCCTCTCCTGGTGCAAGCTGGTAACTTGTCCTTGATATCCTGGATATTGGCATTGGACGAAGTTGACTTCTGAGTTGGTCGCACGCATGTTCAATCAGCGACAGGTCTTCCATTTCTATCACGGGAGGACCTCGACTTCAAACAGGCAGTTCGTATGGACACGTTCCAGATCTGGACAAGCTTTGACCACTTGGAAAATGGTACTACGGTACTGCCGTACAAAGTGGAACACATTAAGATGCACGATGTCAGTGACGTACTGCTGTGACGTTCCTTCAATCGCTAGCAGCCATGACATTGTAGTACCTGAAGACTCCCCATACCATGAAGCCGGCACCAATACAATGAAACCTCACATAGCGATTATAATTCATGTCAGAATATTACTCGTAGGTCGAAATACTCGTTAACCGAAACAATATATCCTATATAAATTAATGTAAAATACGATAATGCATTCCATGCAGAAAAAGTACTAAAATTTTATCGTATTTATCTCATTTATTCAAAGAAAATTATACACACAGTATTATGTATTTTATTATTCACGATACATAACTAATTCTTTTTTAGTGGGAAGCTGTTTATGGTCATTTGTTTCTGCCGACGCTTTAACACCTGGCGAAAATGCGACACAGCATTATCTTCAGATAAATTTGTAGCACACATAGCCACTGCTTTATTGGGGTAATGATTTTCAATGTACGATGCAACCGATTCCCATGCTTTCAGCACTTCTCTTATTACTCCTAAGATTGTTGATATGGTGTTACCACCTCCTCCTCCTCTGAAGAAGAAGAACTCCTCTCCACATCTTCCTGGTGTGAAAAACACTGGAACTCCTAAGCTCTTCGGCGATCATTTCTCTGCTGTGATCTTCCACAAGCCCGTCCATATCATTGTTATCCACCTTCAGTCCCGTGTTATGGCCAAATACGCAATCTCGTTGACTACATGCTACACAGGTACTGACTCAAATGCCTCAGTCACGTTCAACAACGCAGTCTGGCAAAGGCTTCTTCCAAATAGAATTGAGAGTTCCCTTCGTAACATCTTCCCACGCCTTTTCGATCATCTTGACGCAGACAACGATGTTGAAGTGATATTTCCAAAATTATCTGCGAGTTGGATTGGTAGCATCATTCAACTCAAAGCAATACTCGAAGTGTGCTTTAGTATAGAGCTTCTTAAAGTTCGATACTTCTGGACCGTAGGCTGAAGTAACAGAGTGATTTTGGGAGGCAGAAACTGAAATTTGAAAAATTGAAACTTTTCAAGGAGGTGGTCTTGTATGGCTCAAATGGCTCTGAGCACTATGGGACTTAACAGCTATGGTCATCAGTCCCCTGGAACTTAGAACTACTTAGACCTAACTAACCTAAGGACAGCACACAACACCCAGCCATCACGAGGCAGAAAAAATCCCTGACCCCGCCGGGAATCGAACCCGGGAACCCGGGCGTGGGAAGCGAGAACGCTACCGCACGACCACGAGATGCGGGCGGTGGTCCTGTAGGCCTGGAGAATGGGCAGGAGCGTTGTCCATAACTAGCAAGACATGGAGTGGCACATTCATCTCAAGCAAATAGTTTTTCACTGTAGGACCAAAAACTTCATTGATCCTATCCCAAACAAAATCACGTGTCACCCACGCCTTGTCGTTGCACCTCAACGACTTACTTAATCAGCTGTTCTTGACTTTATACTTCTTGAAGTTCTCTGCTGCCTTTGTGTCGGATCTGGCTGCTTCACCGTGCCTGACAACGTTGCGGATGCTTGTTCTCTTAAGCTTCTCGAACCACCCACGGCTTCCATTAAGCACTTCTTCGGCCGCTGATGATAGTGGCGTTTTCTTAACGAGATCACAGTAAATCGTCGTCACTCGTCATGCGGAACATCGTCAGTTAAGCGAGTTTTTTTTTATTATTTGTTTTGCTCGTTATGCGAACTGAGCGTTATGGGAGGTGCTCTTTTAGCGACGTTCCTCTGTCCTGCTGTACCTTGGAAAAATATGACCTGCCTCGTAGTCACCAATACATTCGCATACCACTGTCATCATAGGTAGCACAGAACCGCGATTCATCACCCAACAGATGCCATTTATCAGCAGTGCGTGGCTCCCAGTCACCCCATCACTCCGAAGAGAGACATTTGGCTGTGGTGTCAACAGCAGCCAACGCAGGGGACGGTACTTCCAGCTACAAGGCTGATTGTCCGGTTGCGCGGTGTTAGTTACTTGTTGTCGGATGACAGAATTAAATCGGAGGAACTACTGAGTGCTTGGCGCACAATACCGCAATCTTCCCTTGTCTTTGCACATCCATCGCATGGTGGATTTTGGAGCAACATCTGTTATTATATACGAATAATTACAACCCCATAAGATGTGCATACTGGTTTTATTTACATATACTTCAGTTTACTATGTGTTACTTTCGTTTGCATAGTGTAGTAGAGAGCAGATATACAACTTATTCTATGTTGCCTCGTTACTAAATTTCCTCCTATTATGATACGTTTAAGATGATGATGGTTTGTGGGACGCTTAACGTCTAGGTCATAAGCGCCCGTACAAGTTCCAAATCTTTCCAGCTCAAATCGACACTTATCGAATGATGACGAGATGATGAGGACAACACAAAAACCCAGTCCCCGGGCGGAGAAAATCCCCCACCCGGCCGGGAATCGAACACGGGACCCCGTGATTCAGAGCTAGCAACGCTAGTCACTTTTTTTTCCATTTTGTTCGTTGTTGATCGTTGTGTTTGGTCATTGCGGGCGTCACGTAACATCCGTTCAAGTTCGTTGTCGATCCTTTCACTCAGTTTTCTTATTACAGGGGCCAACCAACTCTCTGGCCGAACACGTTGAGCTACCGTGCCGGCCCACTAGACCACGACCTGCGGACGATGCGTACAAGAGTGAAGTGAGATATGCGCCTGAGAGAAAGGGGAAAGTACAGTCGTAATTTTTCCCGAGGGCATGCAGCTTCACTGTATGGTTAAACGATGATGGCATCCTTTTGGATAAAACATTTCGGAGGTAAAATAGTCTGACCTCCGGGCGGGGACTACTCAGGACGAAATCGTCATGAGGAGAGACAAAACTGGCGTCCTACGGATCGAAGTGTGGAATGTCAGAGCCCTTAATCTGGCAGGTACGTTCGAAAATTTAAAAAGGGAAACTGATAGGTTCAAATTAGATATAGCGGGAATTAGTGAGGTTCGCTGCCAGGAGGAACAGGACTCTTGGTTAGATGAATACAGGGTTATAAACACAAAATCAGATAAGGATAATGCAGGATTAGGTTTAATAATGAGCAGAAAATAGGAACGTGGAGAAGCTACTATGAACAGCATAGTGGGCGCATTATTGTAGCCAAGATAGACACGAAGCCCACACCCACCTCAGAAGTACAGGTTTATATGCCAACTAGCTCCGCAGATGAGGAGTAGATCGAGGAAATGTGTGATGAGATAAAATAAATTATTCAGATTGTTAAGGGAGCCGAAAATTTAATAGTCATGAGGGAATGGAATTCGATATTAGAGAAAGGAAGAGAAGGAAAAGCAGTAGGTGAATATGGACTTGGGGAGAGGATTGAAAGAGGAAGCCGTCTGTTTGCATAGAGCATAATTTAATCATAGCTAACACGTGGCTTAAGAATCATGAGCGAAGGCTGTATAAATGGCACAGACCTGGAGGCAGTGGACGGATTCAGATCGACTATAAAATAGTAACACAGAGATTTCGGAACCAGGTTTTAAACTGTAAGACGTTTCCTGGGGAAGATGTTTACTCTGACCATAATTTATTGGTTATGAACTGCAGATTAAAACTGAAGAAACTGCAAAAACACGGGAATTTAAGTAGATGGGACGTGGATAAACTGAAAGAACCAAAGGTACTAGAGAGTTTCAGAGGGAGCATTAGAGAACGACTGACAAGAACAAAGGAGAGGAATACAATAGAACAAGAACGGGCAGCTTTGAGAGATGGAATAGTGAAGACAGCAGAGGATCAAGTAGGTAAAAAATGGAGGCTACTACAAATCCTCGGGTAACACAAGAGATATTGAATTCAATCGACGAAAAAAAAACATAATAAATGAAGCGGACGAAAGGGAATACAAACGTCTCAAAACTGAGATCGACAGGCAGTGCAAAATGGCTAAGCAGGGATGGCTAGAGGACAAATGTAAGGATGTAGAGGCTTATCTCACTAGGGATGAGATAGATACTGCCTACAGTACAGTTAAAGAGACCTTTGGAGAAAAGAGAAGGACCTGTACGAATATCAAGAGCTCAGATGGAAATCCAATCCTAAGCAACGAAGGAAGAGCAGAAAGGTGGAAGGAACATACAGAGAGTCTATACAACGGGGATGCACTTGAAGGCAGTGTTATGGAAACGGAAGCGGACACAGAGGAAGATGAGAAGGGAGATACGATACTGCATAAAGAATTTGAGAAAGCATTGGAAGACGTAAATCGGAACGTGGCCGCGGATGTGGACGACATTTCCTTAGAGCTACTGGTAGCTAAGGGAGAGCCAGCCATGACAAAACTTTTCCAACTGGTGAGCAAGAAATACCTTCAGACTTCAAGAATAATAGAACGAACCTAATTCCAAAAGAAGCAGGAGCTGACATGTGTGAAAATTACCAAACTACCATTTTAATAAGTTACGGCTGCAACATTCAAACATGAATCCTTTATAGAAGAATGGAAAAACTGGCAGATGCCGAGCTTAGAGAACATCAGTTTGGATTCCGGGGAAACGTAAGAACACACGAGGCAATAGTGACTCTACAACTTCTCATTGAAGACAGGTTGCTACGTTTATAGCATTTGTAGACATAGAGAAAGCTTTTAACAATGTTGACTGGAATACTCTCTTTCAAACGGTAAAGGTGGCAGGGTTAAAATGTCGAGAGCGAAAAGCTATTTGCAATTTGTACAGAAATTACAAGGCAGTAATAAGAACCCAGGGGCACGAAAGGGTAGCAGTGGTTGAGAAGGGAGCTAGACATAATTGTAGCCTATCCCCTATGTTATTCAGTTTGTATATTGAGCAAGCAATAAATGAAACAAAAGAAAAATTTGGAGTAGGAATTAAAGTCCACAGAGAACAAATAAAAACTTCGAAGTTTACCGTTGACATTGCAATTTTGTCAGAGATGGCTAACGACGTGGAAGAGCAGTTGGACGGAATGGACAGTATTTTGAATTGAGGATATAAGATGAACATCAACAAAAGAAAAACGAGGATAATGGAATGTAGTCGAATTAAATCAGTTGATACCGAGGAAATTAGATTAAGAAACGAGACACTTCACATAGTAGATGAGTTCTGCTATTTGGGAAGCAAAACAACTGTTGATGGTCGAAGTAGGGAAGATATAAAACTTAAACTGGCAATGGCAAGAGAGTGTTTCTGAAGAAAAAAATTTATATACGTCGAATATAGATTTAAGTGTCAGGAACTCCTTGTATGGAGTAGAGCCACGTATGGGAGTGAAACATGGACGAACACCGATTTAGACAAGAAGGGAATAGAAGATTTTGAAATGTGGGGCTACGGAAGAATACTTAAGATTAGATGAGTAAATCACGTAACTAATGAGGAGGTTCTGAATAGAATTTGGGAGAAGAGAAATTTGTGTACAACCCGACCAAAAGAAGGGATCGGTCGGTATGACATATTCTGAGGCATCAAAGGTTCACAAATTTTGTACTAGAGGGATGCGTGTGGAGCAATAAACGTACAGGAAGACCAAGAGGTGAATAAAGCAAGCAGATTCAGGGGTGTGTAGGTTGCACTGATATAATTTGCGTTAGTTCAGTGTACGGTAGGTAACGTCATCATTTTTGTAAATTGGCTATAGATACTACATTGTTATGCTGTTTACTGTACGGTACAATAAATTACCTGTTTTCTGCATCCAGGGGCATGAAGATGGTCTATTGCAACACCTAAACCGGTTCCATACGAATTAAACAACTAAATGCAAGTGTAAGTGTTAGAGTTTCTACTTATAAGATCGGCCATTGTAGTGGTCAAACGTGACCGATCGGATTTTTGACCACGTGCCTACCTGCCCTCAATCCAACATCGGGCCACTTCACCTTTGATTGCCACACAAATCTGCATATGGCACGATTCGGTTAACCACTCAAATGGAGGCTCAGAACGACGTTCCTTTTAAACATTGCAGGGGCTGATAACGCTATCTCACACCGTTATCTCCGTGATGTTCGCAGTGATCATTCAACCTGTGACGCTACTTACGCTCCTTAGATACCCTTATCATGGCTCCTAAAACCTAAAATATTGATAAGACATCTTACCATGCATTGTGTTGAGTAGCCACGTAGATATGAACTGTAACTGCTGTATTGTATTTATGAATGTATGTGTGTATGTACGTGCGTGCGTGCGTGTGTGTGTGGGAGTGTGTGTGTGTGTGTGTGTGTGTGTGTGTGTGTGTGCCGGCCTGGGTGGCTGAGTGGTTCTAGGCGCTACAGTCTGGAACCGCGCGACCGCTACGGTCGCAGGTTCGAATCCTGCCTCGGGCATGGATGTGTGTGATGTCCTTAGGTTAGTTATGTTTAAGTAGTTCTAAGGGACTGATGACCTCAGAAGTTAAGTCCCATAGTGCTCAGAGCCATTTGAACCATTTTGAGTGTGTGTGTGTGTGTGTGTGTGTGTGTGTGTCTTTGTATTCATTATGAATGACGTGTAATTGTGCTAATACGAATGCGTGAGTGAATGAGTCCTGTTTCATGAACAGACTTCAGTGATAGGATATAATATGTTCGAAATTAAGCACCTTTAGATGTAATAAACCGAACATTTAAATTACTTCTTACCTTCCAAGTTTCAATATTTAGTTTTATGCTACTATTGCCTAAACTATACGCTAATTATTTAGAGCTCTGACTGAAAATTGATTTTCTTTATTTCTTCATCAAAAAGCGTCAACTCGCTGACGGGATGTTCGCTCTCAAGCCTCTACCCTCCTTTACTGTGTCCTCTTCTCGGTTTCCGCGGTCAGAAAAGCTATATGCTATCGCTGTTGCTATATCACTTCCTTTTAGAACCTGTTATTCTACTTCAGTAAATATAGTAATGTAGATATTGTATTTCTTTGGTTCTCTCAAGTCCTGTGTTCTGATTTTCACTGTGACACAGAGAGGCAACGATATTTTTCGTAGTTGTCACTGTTTTAGATATCTCTGTACAAACAGAAAGTATCGTCATACCTCTTTGAGATGACGCTGGGACTCTTTCCACATAACTGAATAACTGAGAAGAGGCATTCGAAATCATCAACAAAAGCCAAAAAGAAACTGGAAATTCATTCTCAGAAATTATTATTGCCTCCTTTAATGGATTATCAAGAATAATTTATTGTTGAGTAAATGAGTAGTTCCCAACTACGGCGTTCGCTTTTAAGTTTGTCAGAATTTCATGACGTAGCTTTGACGTCTACATGAAGTAAAGGCAGGTTACTACGTATTCTACTTGTGACAATCCTGTGTGGAGTCCCTCCAAGTAGATTCCCTTTTTATTTAAAATGTTTATGAATGACAACAGAGAAAAAGGTTTCAATGAAAGCCCTATAACTATCATAACTATATTAATAAGCAATCATTAACCGCGAAAGCAAACAAGGCAGTAACTCTCCAAAACAGCTGGATACCGTACCAACAGAAACTAGTGTACCCACATCAGCTAGTTAGACCCTGAGGGCCGCCCTGCCGAAGTTCAAAGAGTAATTGGCATGCTGGACTCTCTGAGAGCGTACGCTTCCGCTCAAAGGAAGTCATCGAAAGGCGAAATCGAAAGAATGTTTTCAGATCACAGACCGTAAGAATTTAAGCATGGGCATACAACCTGCAAGCTACAAACTTCAAAAGCTAAAGTCTGACTTTAATCTCACAACGTTTATTGAACAAAAAAGGCAAATAAACTAGCCATACATATGGGCCCAAGAAAACTCTGGGAATAGCTTGCATTTTACACGAAATATTTTAACGTTTGTGTCTGTGGTAAAGTACCAACTTCAAGCGAAGTAATGTTCCATGTGCGCCCTGCAAGTCTTGCTTACGAAACTTCCTGAGATTCTTAATGGATTGTTCAAGCGAACGACTTAGTATTCTTTGATCTCTTCGCCAACCTGCTCTTTTAGCAGTGGACGTCCAGAGCCTAGCCTAGTAATATACACGTTCCAGTGATATTAATGTGACCACCTGTCAAAAGCCTTAAAAACCAACTTTTACAGCATGAAGCACTGCAGTCGTGCAGGAGGAGAGGCAGTGAGGTTCTGGAACCTACCGACAGGGACGTAGAGCTGCACCAGCTCCAGTACCGTGGGCAGCTGCGCTGGGTTTATCCTTGAGGATCCATGGCGCAAACAGCCCTACCAATGTAGTCCCACAACATCTAGACTGGGTCTAAATCTCAGGAGACTGGTGGCCAGGAAGTATGGTAAACTCATTATCTTGCTCTCTGAAATAGGCAACAGACGTTTCCACTGGGAGGTGTGTGACATGTTTATTTTCCCGCTGATAGATTTCACCATGTTGAGAAGAATCAAACTCCGTGAAGGGGTGGACACTACTACGAGAACAATGTTTATTCTACACCACCTCTAATTCAAGATGGTCCCTGTGTGGTTGTCCCCCCCCCCCCCCCCCATCTCCTTTGGGTGGGAGGAGGGGAGGTGGCCATAGTAATTGTTGACATCAACACCATACTTCCCAACACTCCCCCCTCTTTCCCCATCCCCTCCCCTCCCCCACTTGGGAACTAGTGGGATCAACACTTAACCTGCGCTGAGCTTCTGGAGAGGAACGACATAAGGTACTGTCTCTATTTATGTACTTCATTTATTTTTGAGGGTATTATCCTGGTGGAGGAATTTCCTAAATTTCGGCAGGGAGCCAATCTGCCAGTTACCCTACAGCGTTGTTGATTGAAATCCAAATAAACGGAACTGCTTAATATTGTTGGAATGCTAGAAAAACTCTCTCATGAAAAAACAGATGTCATTACACCAAATGGGTGGCGAACTGGGGCAATATGTTGCTTATTTCTTTAAAAGTTAATTAAATTAATTTCACTGCAGGGAAATGTATTTAACTGGCGAGATATTGGTGTGGAACAGAAAGTCGTTTAATGTATGTATTACCTATAAACATATGGCTGAGGACTTCATTCATAGCCTCCTACACAAGGAGTGGAACGAGGTGATAGTGGACGATCATAGGCGGAATACTTCTCAGTAAGTAATGATGATGCAGCCTGATGGACTGTGCATATGTTTCGCAACTCATAGACGTTACTGTCAGTGCTAGAACTGTTCATGTTCTATTGAAATGATCAGTTAATCCACAGTGAAGGAGACAATTTCGTCCTATTCCAATGTAGCACACTGTATGAACCAGAGAACTCTTGGAATGGTTTCGTTCCCCTTTCCGATCGCCTGAATGTATATACGTTTACTTTTCTGTATGCCCTAGTCCACAACACTACCATAAATTGGCGAGGAACTGTCTCGTAGCCACTGCCAGATTAATTGTCTCTACCAATCTACAAGTGCATAGCTGCTTGGGGAACGTGTACACAGATAAAAGCTAAGAAGGGATGGAACAGCAAACTATCACTGAAGTGTAAGAAGACTAGCCTCCTACCAGTCTATAAGTGAAATATCTGCTGAAGAACTTGTGCACATACGTACATACGTGGGAGAAAGGGAAACGGCAGCAAACTAGCACTGAAGTGTGCGAAGACCAATACACATTATCATAAAAGAAGGAAGATGCGTCACTGTTCTAACAACACATCGAAATTGTCATTAAAAACTGTCACTGGTAAACAATGTGTCATAATGCAACACACACACTGAGAATTGACAAAAGCCATTGTAAAAATACGACTATCACAATAACCGACCCCCAAATTCTTGCTAGGAAAATACGGTGACAGCTGCACGTGTGTTCACCTCTATATATGGAAACAGATTACATAGCTAAGAACCAGTCTTATTACCGCCCCTGTTTCCCTTCGTCTCCTCCTCGCCACCCTTGTAGGTAGAGACACGAGATCCATCTGCTGGCTGTGGTACACTGCTTGTAGTCTGCGGAAGTCAGACACAGATGGACAAAAGACGCAAGAACAGGACACTTTCTCCGAGCTGTTAAAAATATTTCTAACCAACACTGGCTCCTCCTGGAACTATAGACCACGCATGAAGAACTGAACATTCTGAATGTGCTAACACTTTCTGAAAGTGTTCCTTGGCTAAGTAAAATCTGCCCCATGTAGGAAAAATATTGACATAATATGTCCCACGTAAATGAGATGCACATGGATCATCATACTAGTTCGTCTCACAGTGCGCTGATCTGTCTGCTTTGCCGACAGAAGATGGAGGGCAGTGCCCGCACAGGTAAACTATCTGAAAGCCGTTTGGTACAGGTTTTAGATGCTCAGCTGCACCGAATTACTGCTTTGTGTGTGTGTGTGTGTGTGTGTGTGTGTGTGTGTGTGTGTGTGTTTTCTTATCTAGTGTGGAAGATGAGATTCCAGCTGTAGAGACGGCGGAGGAATAGACGATGCAGGAATTTTACACAGTCACCTGCTCCTCGTGGAGTAACAAAATGCATGACTGCCTAAGTATTGCTATTCTTAGCAGTTCAGTTGCTGTGATGTCACCAGACTTATTTAAAAATTTGACAGAATAAACATGAATATTCATTTGCTTCAGGAAGTACCACCATTGTGTATTCTCAAGATGTGATGCTTGTACATGGTTCAGTGAATACTGTGCCTGCACCGACAGACCTCACCTCATATGATGTAAAGAGTGTAGTCTTACACTTTTTAAAACAATTACTGTGACAGTGCAAATAGTTGATGCAGCACTGAAGTCACGGAAATCTCAGCGAAATAAATGAAAGCTCAGTCTCCAGGTGCGATTGTTATTCTTGCTACAACGAATATTCTACCGACAGACCACAACTCACATCATGTAAAGAATGTAGTATTACGCTTTTAAAACGAAGACTCTGGGGCAGTAGTGCAAATAGTGGCAATAGTACTAAAATCAATTAAATCGGCAGCTAAATGAGCGTAAACTCACTCTCATGGTATGAACGTATGATTGCAATAATGATTATTGTACCGAAGAACTGTTAATGTAGCATTGAATACACTGTCCTTACGATAAAGGATGACAGCCAAAAACAGTTGCAGGATAAAAATTTATTAAAATTCTTGACCAACGTTTCGGTACATATAAATATACCTTCATCAGAAGTAAAAAATCCTGAACAGGAAGACACTTTCATTAGAAAAGCCTTAGCATCGGAAGTGAGAAACACAAAAGCTTAAGTAATAGTGAAATTACCAGAGTAATACAGGCATAAAATCTTTAGTTACTTACTAAAATTATATCATGCAATGGAGATTAATAAAACAATTGTGCCAAAGGCGTCGTCAATAATTAAGACATCTTCTCCATTTGTACAACATGACTATAGGCACAGGGTCAAAGCGAACAGTTTAGCACCATTACTTCACCTATGAACTATCGAGACAAGAGTGTGAAAGCACTAGGGCAGATGGTTTCGCCGAGAGAGGGCACTTGTATGTGCCAGACACTCGCGCATATTAAAATCCATGAATACATACATAAGAGCATAAAAAATTATTAAAAGTTGTGTTAATTCAAACTTTCTGTCTTAATAAATAAAACATATCAGACCATTTAAAAACATTTATATAACATATAAAATATTGAAACAATTTACCTGTGTCCTAGTGTCAAACAGATAAAGCTTGCGCTATGGGACATCTAACGAGAGAGGGCACTAGTGTAATGCGCGAGAATCTCGCGTAAAGTAGGCGGTGAAATACATACTAGCGAAAACAACCAAAATGTTATAATAAAACGAAACCATCTGTCGTTGTGAATAAAAACATACTTGTCAATTAGCCACACATACACATCGAAAATCACAAACAACAAACATAAAAAATAGATACTTAAAATCCCAACAAGACAGGAAAAGCGCATTTCACCAGCATCAACAAGCAAGAAAACTAACTTCTAGTCAGCCAGACTATATCATATTAAGGCAAGGATGGGTTTGAAACTGTCTAAAAAATTTTTGTTTCTAAGCTACACCTGTTCATTAAGAACAAAACCATCTTTTAGAGACAGATGCTTGAAAATCTCTAATTCTTCGAGCAAGTCCAGTTTGTAACATTTATTAGCTTCATGAAGCAACTCTACGTCGCCCTGTTCACGTGGCGTATGCTGTAAGAGCCATAGATGTTCGGCAAACTTGGAATTATGTACGTTTTCCCAATTTTTACCTAACATGTGTTCTTTATAACTAACCTTAATGGGTCTACCTGTCTGTCCAATGTAATAGTTTGGGCAGTCGTTACAAGTAATTTTGTATACACCGGACTTAGTGCCGAGTTCTTCCCGTGCTCCAATGGTATGAATTACTCTTTGTTTCAAGCTATTATTTACGGAAAATGCAACTCTGTAACCGTATTGTTTCTGTAAAAGTCTTCTTATCTTATATGAAACGTTCCCCAAAAATGGAATAGAAATAAAGTTATTACCCTCATTCATTTTCGCCCTGTTATCTCCTAAAGTTGAACATTTTACAGCTGTTTTTTTCTTAACAATTTGGTCAATTAATTTAGGATCGTATCCGTTGTTAGTAGCCATTGACTTTAATAAAGATATTTCTTTTTCGAAACAATTCTGTGCTAAAGGTGTGCTCACAGCACGATGAACTGCAGACTGAGAGAAGGCGATTTTGTGAGTTTGAGGAGGACAAGAATCTACTGGAATAATATTATCAGAAAAAGTTTCTTTACGAAAAATGTCGAAGCTAATAGTGTTACTCGATAACTTAAGTTTCAAGTCGAGAAAATGGAGTTCTCTCTCATTGTTTTGTATCTCTTTTGTGAATTTCATTTTCTCGTGAAAACTGTTGAAAACATGAAACAGTTGTTGTAGATCTTGGTCACTGCCTTGAAATATTATGAGTATATCATCAACATAACGAGCATAGAAAGGTATCATATTACCCAACGCAGGACTGTTTTTGAAGAAATTTTCTTCTAACGCATTCACAAAGATGTCAGCTAAGATACCAGCTAACGGCAAATGGCTAAGCCGAATGGTTGCTCATACATTTTGCCATTAAACTGAAAGTAATTGTATTCTAGTACAACCTGCAGTAGTGACATAAGTTCAGACAACTGTAGCTCACTTAGAGTTCTATGTTGTCGAATGTTATCTTCAATAATCTTAAGAGTGATATCCACTGGAACATTAGTGTATAAACTTACGACGTCAAAAGAAACCAAACGAGAGGAAGGAGAGATCTCTATCGATTTTAGCTTGTTTATTACCTCAGCACTATTTTTAACAGAATAATTGTTTCCAAAAACAAAGGCTTCTTTGATTTTAGTGTGTAAGAATCTCGCTAATTTATGATGTGGACTCTTTATTCCGTTAACGATGGGACGAACTGGGTGTTGACTTTTGTCTACCTTAAACTGACTTCTAAGCATAGGTGCTCTAGGGTTCATATTAATTAAAGTTTTCTTTTGAAACTCTTTCATAAGATATTTAGTTTTTCTTAACATATCCCTAATTTGCTTTTGTAATGTAGGGGTAGAATCCTGCTCGATTTCAAATATCCCATTTTCCCCTTTATCGTGAAGTATTTCAACAGTTGCTGTTGCAGCCATGTTTAAAATCTTGACACTGTCCTTAAACATACATTGAGCTAGCAAGTACCGTGCACTATGACGACTAAAAAACATCACAATTAACGCAATCCTGATAGGATCAAAAAGCAACACGATAACCAACATAGAGCGAACATTCTAGGTTGGACAGACGTGATTTTATTGTGAACCGAGTGAGTACGAACTCGATTTTCAATAACGTTGTAGATGATGGACAAGAAAATTGTCGTGGTCGGAGCTCTATAACAATCACTTTTGTTGCAGTTTCCTCAGTTCCAGGTTTTTCCATCAGTTTTTGATATTTTATCCGATTTTACGTTATTTCAACGCATTTTACCAACTATTCAAGTTTCAGACCACTGTTTTCACAGACAAACTGTTTCATTGCGTCGAATTTGCAATGCTATTAGCTCATTACATTGCAGCGTGGTTCTCAATTCCTGTATCACTACTAGAAAATACCTTCACTACTTTGCGAGTACTATACATATGTGGAAACATCGTGAACTCCGTTACATGGCCTCTATCAAATGGCACGATTACTGCTTCACATGGGAGAAAAAGGCTGCAGCAGAGTGTGGATACAAAGCTACGTTCCTTAGCCAAAACGCTTTATAAAGTCGATACGGTTTATTACCAATGGTGATATCTCCCTAAGTGGATGGCAGTTACAATGTATTCTTGCTTTCGTAGGCTGAAGTCAGAGATTGAAAAGTCTCACCAGCACATTTGATGAATATCATCCCAACAAACTATCATATCCGTAGCACCACACTCCTCTCTATTTCGAAACAAGCTACCCCTTGGCTGAACCTATGGGCTAAGGATCCTGATCAAAACTGTAGATGGTCTCCCTATGCATTTTGTAAATGTTCCTCTGTCTTCAATCAACACTCCTTGCAACATTGTCTCCAAATCAATTTGTAACTAACCAGAAAAGGAGGTCATTATACTCATTATATTCGACGTCACATGAAGGTGTAGAGATAGCTGAGTTCAATATAATCAATTCACTTCCACAGTCTGCTTTCAGATAATACATAACACATGTTCCAAGCTTGCACAACCGACCGACAGTAGCGGTATAGTCCAGTAATCTCATTCGAATACCATAATTGCTATTCTGCGAAACTGTTCTGTACCACACTACTTTATGTGTGTTTGTGTGTGTGCGCGCGCGCGCGCGTGTGTGTGTGTTTTCTTATCTACTGTGGAAGATGAGACTCCAGCTGTAGAGACCGCACTGTCGGTCGGTTGTGCAAGCTTGGAACATGAGTTATGTATTATCTGAAAGCAGACTGTCGAAGTGAATTGATTATATTGAACTCAGCTATCTCTACGCCTTCATGTGACGTCGAATATAATGAGTATAATGACATCCTATTTCTGGTTAATTCCAAATTGATTTGGAGACAATGTTGCAAGGAGTGTTGATTGAAGACAGAGGAACATTTACAAAATGCATAGGGAGACCATCTACAGTTTTGATCAGGATCCTTAGCCAATAGGTTCAGCCAAGGGGTAGCTTGTTTCGAAATAGAGGGGAGTGTGGTGCTACGGATATGATAGTTTGTTGGGATGATAATCATCAAATGTGCTGGTGAGACATTTCAATCTCTGACTTCAGCCTACGACAGCAAGAATACATTGTAACTGTCAACCAAATATATACACAGGGATAGACCGGTTAATGTGGGCGGTCACCAAATGTAGAGTAATATCTAATATTATGATATATGTTGAATCCCAAGCTCAGGCTTGATCCAAAATTTATCAGCTGCCACCTTATAAATTTTATGAAGTGTTTGGACATGTGACTACGATAAACTTAGCCATTCTGCACTGTAGTACAAGCTTTGGACTGCAATGTACGACTACAGAATGCATTTCATGTTTGAGTCTGTGCAACACTGTTTAAATGTTTAAACTAGAAAAAGCAGTATTTAGGGTGTACTACTCTGTATTCTCTACCAAGCGCAGCTGTGAGGTGTCAGTTAAGAAATACCTAAAAGAACATTTGCTGAATGTTTTTTAACAAAATTCTACGCTATGTCTACTGAGATAGTACGAACACACGCCAGGCGACTGCTGTCTTGGATGCTTTACTAGAAAAGAAACCATCTACCTCTAAATTTATCTGCGTTAGTAGGAAGTAGATGGAGCAATCGGTTGAGAGGGCTTGTAATGAGGTAGACTGATGATGCATTCTAGAGAGATGGAGATGTTATGGCAGGTCGTTTATCGCCCATTTAATCGTTTCTTCCGTTGTTCTCTTGAACTGTAGCATCTGTTGGTATAACTGGCGTTTGGCCCATATACAGTTGTGTGTCCTGCGTGTCACATTGAGCGCTATCCATCTGCAATCGTTAACTGCGAACATCCCATACCACAGCCGGCAGAGGTCTTCCAGCGCATGTGCGATGAGTCATGTCCACCAAACCGATGGAAAACCTATTTCGCCACATTCTCCTAGAAGGATGAAGATGCATTAGAAAAAATCGCTCTGAGCACTATGAGACTTAACTTCTGAGGTCATCAGTTCCCTAGAACTTAGAACTAGTTAAACCTAACTAACCTAAGGACACCACACATATCCATGCCCGAGGCAGTACTCGAACCTGCGACCGTAGAGGTCGCGCGGTTCCAGACTGCAGCGCCTAGAACCGCTCGGCCACTCCGGCCGGCACGATGCATTCGAAATACTCTATTTTCCTGCCATACTTTCCACGTAAAGCGAGACTGTAACTCAATGAGATGGGTTTGTGGGGTACTGCAATCCTTGTGTATACACTTGCTTGGCAGAGGCTGTATTTTGTTTGTGGGGAAAGTAATGTATGACGAGTAATTTCACATTTAAAACAACGCTACTGTGCAGTTGTCTAGTTCCTCATAAGACGCAATTGTTTCACGAATTCTTTGTTACTGACGATTATTTTATAGGACTGATGTGAGCTCGGCATAATTTCTGAACCGTAACTGTATGTGAAAAGTGGGCGCTTTGCAGCTCAGGAAATCTACAAAGGGTGATTTTTCCACTGTGTATAAACTCTAGGCATTGATCGGTGAGTGGATATTGAACGAAAAAAGGCTAGTGAAAATATGTCTGGAAATGCGTGGTTTCCATGCTAGAGACCATTTCCTCAATCATACTTCGTTACAGAGACTGCGGTCTAACACATGCTGTCTCATGCAACGACCGTTATAATTTGCATGGTCTCTTCCTAGAGGGTAGTGCTGTTCCTCTTACATCATGACCTAGCGCCCTCTCCTGATATAATAAATGGTAATGTTCCTCCAGATTCGCTTCTCTTGCTGACTCTCCTTGTAGTGGATGTGATACAGCTTGTACACTGTGGATCCGTAATTGAATTGAGAGTTTTTTGACATGGTGTTTACCCACAGAAAGGCAAGAGTCTTATCCCCGCTGACAACAACCGCAGCTTTCGATGTTTGCAACAGTGTTCTGCTGTTTGTCTGCAACAGGGTCTTTTCAGGAAGCAAAAAAATGTTCGCACATCGGACTTGGAGTCGAATGGGATTAACACTGTGGAAGGGAACTGCTGTGTCAGTACTAGCAGTTGGCTGGCCAGTACAGGGTAGGTAAGACGACCGTGTGGAACATTCTCCATGACAATTGTTACTACCCATATTACGTTCAGCGTGTGCAGATTTTCTAGGGACAGGCTTTCCACACTGAGAGCAGATTTGTCACTGGTTTCTTCACCAGGTAACCACGACTCTGGAATATATGTTATCCATCCTATTCACAGATGAGGTCATCTTCATGATAATAACAGTCGTCTGGGGGATAGTATGCAGAACCCCCTTGGTATGGCGACAGCTAATCATCAACATTGGTGCAGCCAGAATGTGTGGGCCGGGACAATAGGCGACCATATTTTGGGAGCAGTCTTCCTTCAACGTCGTCTAACAGGCCGGAGCTATCGGTGTTTCTGTCACCTGCAGGAAGAAGTACCATTGATGATTCGAAGTGCTATGTTTCTGCTACACGATGGTGCTCCACCCCACTTCGTCGTTAACGCCCTGATGCATCTCAATCGTGTCTTCCCAGGTAACTGGACTAGGTGTTCCCACTGCAAGGACTGCTAATTAGCTTGATCTGAAACCGTGCGATTTCAGGTTATGGGGCCATCTCAAAAGTAATGTGTAAGTAGAGCTGATTCCAGATGTGGAGACACTGAGGCAGCGTATTAATGCTACCTTTAACACTGTTCGGATGTACCCTGGCTTACGTGAACATCTGAGACAGAACATGCTGTAAAACGTAAATACACGCACTGAGGCAAATGGAAACAACTTTCAGACACTCTGTAATTATTGCTGCACGGTACAACGTGTATTAGACCGCAGTCTCTATATATGATTGAATACATTGTCTCTAGCACGGAAACCTTGTGTTTCCGGACGTAAGTTCATTAGATCTCTTCTGTTCCGCATCTTCTCATCAGTCAGTCTCTAAGGTTTGTACACAGTGGAAAAAAATCACCCTATATAGTGCATGTATGAAAAGAACCTATGTTCCTTTTCTTTGGTATAGAAGGTAGTAGTTCTATCATCTTAAAGCTTGTCACCATAGAGAGTGGGATAGAAAACTTGCAGATTGAATGTATATCAGGTTTTCGAAATATATACTCTACAATGGGGCATTAACAGCGTTGCTTTCCACACCTCATCTGTTATATCACAAGAACTCTTTCAGATGTATCAGGCACGAATCTTCTATACACCAGTAAGGAGAACTAAGCTCCTCAGCATGGGTGCATCTAGAGAGATCGTGTATACATGAACTGGTGACGTGAGCGAGGTTGGTACAGAACAGCCTTCACAGAATGAAAGCTATGGTATAGGAATGAAAATACTAGTCAGTATCACTAGCGTATTTCAGTTGCGCAAGTTTGGAACATGTGCTATGTTTTTTCTGAAAGCAAACTGTGGAAGTGTGTTGGCTATATTGAATGCACCTAGCTTATTCCTTCACGAATGTAGTGAGTATAGCGCCCTCCTACTTCTGTTTAGTTCCAAACTGATTTGGAGGCCATGTTGCTGGGAGTGTTGGTTGAAGACATAGGAAGATTTATAAGATGCACAGAGAGACCATCTACAGTTTTGCTCAAGATCCTTAACAAATAGGTTCAGCCAAGAAGTAGCTTGTTTCGAAATAGAGGGCAGAAAGCTGCTACGGATATGATAGTTTGTTGGGATGATAATCATCTAAGGTGCTGGTGAGACATTTCAATCTCGGACTTTATCCTACGAATGCAAGAATACTTTGTGTCTACCATCCACTTAGGGAGAGATCACTATTGGCAATAAAACAGTAGCGACCTTATAAAGTGTTTTGTCTAGGGAACGTAGCTTTGTATCTCCTCTCTGTTGCAGGCTGTTTCCCACAATATGAAGCAGTATCCGTGTCATGTAACATAGTTCACGATATGTCCGCATATGCACAGTTCCCGCAAAGTAATGGGGTGTGGGGCTGTTTTTAGCAGGGATACAGAAATTGAAAACCATGCTATAATGTCATTGCTTAATAGCATTTCAAAATCGACGCAACGAGACATTTTGTTGATGTGACTAATATTTGAGATTGGTATTTTGAAACACGAGTAATTGGGTAAAATGTGTTGAAATTAAGGTAAAACTGATAAAGTTACAAAAGCTGATGAAAAATAGGTAAAACTGAGGAAATGCGATGAAAATTATCGTTATAGAGAACCGACCTCAGCAGTTTGCTTACGCATCGTCAGCAAGAGTATTGCATACTGTGTTCGTAGTTTTACTCAGTTGGATCTTACGCAATGACGAGGGTGGAGGGGATGCTAATTGTAGCTTTCAGTTGGCTGTAAAAATGGCTGTGTCTTCTTTTTCCCGACACGTCAATAGATAGCATGAAAGCTGCTGTTCTGTATTGACATTTGTGCATTCGGTATGTATGTAATACCCTCATGCATAACAATTCATTTACAAGGATTTTGAGTGCTCGAAGGCTAGGAGAGGGCACTAGTATGGGAGACTACAGGGGTGGTCGGTGAATGTGCATTGAATAGCGACCACTTGCAGGTAATGGCGTACGCTAACTGGCAAGCGCAGATTCTAGAGCTGCCACTTCACATCGTGAGACGTACCCAAGGGCCGTAGAATTCTGTTGGCCGTTCTTCTCCCTGAGAGATATCTTTGTCCCATCTTTGATGAATAGTCAAACATTTCACTATTGTGACAGGAGTCGGTATTTCCTAGATATAGATTTCATTTGTGCACACCTGAACCAAGGTATCATTGTCAGTCAAACACTGACCAAAACAAACATCACCAGCAGATGGATCAGAACCAAAGCTAGGATGAGCTTGTAGTGTAACTAAGTAGTTGCTGTTCGGTTTTTGATTAATTGAGGGTAATATAAGGAGGATACATCTCTCACCTCATGAGACACACTAAGCTAGGATGAGCTTGTAGTGTAACTAAGTAGTTGCTGTTGGGTTTTTCATTAATTGAGGGTAATATAAGGAGGATACATCTCTCACCTCATGAGACACACTGGTACTATCAACAAGAAAAGCTCATCTATTCATCCCGGAATGTTTGCTCAATATTTGTTATCATGTTATTTTTTAGTCTGCCTACCATTAAATTACTGGGGAACCATAGCGTGGGTGCATTTGAAACCTCTACCGAACAACTTTCGGGTAGTGTACCTGAAGAAGTGATATCAGTGCAAGCAATGACAAGTTGTTCATCATAGCGTGTGGAATTTGCTAGTTGAATGTGTGTTTAAGGACACTAGGACGGTATTAAGCGCTTATTTTGTAGTATATGCAACGCAGGATTCAATATACTCGGTACAGTAATCATTGTTGTAAGCATAAGTTCATACCGTGAGAGTGAATTTACACTTATTTAGCTGTAGATTTCATTGCTGTCGGAATAAACTATCTACTACATGCACGGTATTAGTTTTTAAAAGCGTAGTACAACACCCTTTACACAATGTGAAGTCTGTCAGTATAATATTCATTGTAGCAAGCACAAGCATCAAACCTGCAGAATACATGATGGTGATACTTCATGCAGCATATGACTTTTCTTGTTTATTCAGGTACTTTTTTTAAATATATCAGCTGACATTACGGCAGTTGAGTTTCTAAGAACAGTAACACTTTATTCAGACATAAAGTGTGCTGCTCCATGAGCAAGTAATATCTGGAGAATTCCTGCACCACCTATTCCTTTACCGTCTGTACAACAAGAATCTCCTCCTTTCACGGTGCACACACACACGAACACAAACACATGCACACACACACTGACGCATAAACACACACACACACACACACACACACACACACATCACACACACACACATACATGCACACAGACACACATACACACACACACAAGGCGGTTATTTGGCACAGTGCACCATCTGAAACCTCTACCAGACAACCTTTGGATACTGTACCCGAAGACGTGAAATCTATTCAAGCAATGACAAGCTACAACCCCATACAGCGGCGGAGACTAGTGAACACGGGCACTGTCCACATCTTTGGGCAGAGCAGGCAGTTACGCGCTCAGTGAGACAACTAGTATAAACATCTGTGTGTATCTCATTTACACAGGACATATAATTTCGATGTTTTTCTTACCTGAGTCCGAATTTACTTAGCTGAGGACCACTTTCAGACAGTGCTGCCACTTTCAGGATGTTTGGCTATTCAGTTCTTCCTCCGTGACGAATAGTGAGGTGCTGACCCATTGTTCCAGGGGGAGCCAGTGTTGCTGAGAAGCACAGTTAACAGCTTGGAGGAAGTGTCCTGTTCTTGAGTCTTTTGTCCATCTGTGACTGATTTCTGCAGACCAGAAACAGTACATCACTGTCAGTGACAGGTATCTTTTGTACAATCAGGGGCATGTTATAACAGAACTCAAAAACTGGTGTCCTGAACTCGGGGAGAGGAAATGGAGGGAAGAGGGGGGTTGGTGTGGATGTAAGACTGGCTCTAAGCCGCTTCGTTTTCATCCACACATTGAGATGAACACAATCCAGCTGCCGCCACTCTCTCCTGGTGTGATCTTTTGAGGTAGGTTTGTATGAAAGTTGTGTTATTACAATGTTTTTTGCCAATGTCCTTTGCGGGTGTTGCATTATGATCCATTGTTTATGAGTGGTGGTTTGTTTATTACGATTTTAATGAGTAATTTGAGCTGCGCGCATGTTCCATCAGTTGTAGTAATGGGTATTACCCTTCGTACATTTCAGTGAGAGTTATCTGCCCTATCACTTCTTACCACGTATGTATGTTTCTGCACATATTCATCATGAGTTATACATTTACAAATCGGTAGGATGTAACTAAGCTTGAGCTTGATTGATAGTTTTCTGTCCTGTTCCTTCTTACCACCTATATGTGTACAAGTGCCTCAGCAGGAATGTATTTGAGGATCGGTAGGAAACATTTCTTCCAGTGGTGGCTGTAGGACAGTTCCCTGCCAATGTCAGGTGGTATTGTAGGTTGGGGCACAGGGTAAGGTGAACGTATACACACACGCTATCGTAAAACGTCCTCAGCTGTGGCCTATACACCAAGGTGAGCACCTACGGTTCATTTAGTCTGAGGTAGCGGAATAGGATGAAGTTGTCTGCACTGTGGATTGATTGAATGTACAAAAAAACTTCAACAGTTCCAGGACAGACATACTGTCTACGAATTGCGAAACGCATCCACAATCCATCCTGCTGCATCAACATTATTACCTGAAAAGTATTCCTGCTGCACTCATCCGTTATCATCTCTTTCCACTACTCATGTTGGAGGCTATGAAGGCAATCCTCATCTGTAATCCTACGAGTTATACACTTATTAAGTTCCTCTCTGTCCAAAATCAACACCTCATCAGTTGAACACATTTTCCAGCAATTTGAATAATTTAATGAATGGTTAAATAAATAAACAAGATATTGCTCGAAATTACCACCCATTTTGTGTCGTGAGGTGCGTTTTTCTTTCATGGCATCATTTTTCTACACTCAAGCCCATTAATTAAGGATAATTGCAGAATGTTGTGCCACACAACGTGGCACTAGACAAAACTGGCGCTAATAGCATAGGCACATACGGAACACACACGACCCAGATTTGTAAGTCCACGGCATTGGTGATAAGTTGAGAAAACCGTCCCGAAACACATGTGCTACAAAACGCCACTGTTTTCTGCGCATGTACCCCGACATCAGTATGGGATATGATCACCATGCACACGTACACAGGTCGCACAATGCGTTGGCATACTCAGCATCAGGTGGTCGAGCAGCTGCTGGGGTATTACCTCTCATTCTTGTACCAGTGTCTGTTGGATCTTCTGTAGTGTCGTAGGGGTTTGAAGACGTGCAGCGATACGTCGACCGAGAGCATCCCAGACGTGCTCGTTGGGTTTTAGGTCTTGAGAACAGGCAGGCCACTCCATTCGCCTGATATCTTCTGTTTCAAGGTTCTCATCCACGATGGAAGCTCGGTAGGGCCATGCGTTATCATCCATCAGGAGGAAGGTGGGACCCACCGCACCCCTCAAAAGGCGGACATGCTGGTGCAACATGACGTCCCGATACACCTAACATGTTACAGTTCCTCTGTCAAAGACATGCAGGAGTGTACATGCACCAATCATAATCCCACCCTACACCATCAAACCACGACCTCCATACAGGTCCCTTTCAAGGACATTAAGGGGTTGGTATCTGGTTCCTGGTTCACGCCAGATGAAAACCCGGCGAGAATCACTGTTCAGACTATACCTGGACTCGTCCGTGAACATAATCTGGGACCACTGTCCCAATTACCATGTACTGTATTCTTGACACCAGGCTTTACGTGCTCTCCTGTGACCAGGGGTTAGTGGAATGTACCTTGCAGGTCTCTGGGCAAATAAACCATGTCTGTTCAGTCGTCTGTAGACTGTGTGTCTGGAGACAACTGTTCCAGTGGCTGCGGTAATGTCCAGAGCAAGGCTACCTGCAGTACTCCCTGGCCGTGTGCGGGCACTGATGATGAGATATCGGTCTTCTTGTGGTGTTTTACACTGTGGAGGTCCAGTACTGTAGCGCTTGGACACGTTTCCTGTCTGCTGGAATCGTTGCCATAATGTTGAGATCACACTTCGTGGCACACGGAGGGCCCGTGCTGCGACCTGCTGTGTTTGACAAGCCCCCAGTCGCCTTAGTATTCTACCTTTCATAACGTCATCAATATGTGTTGTTTGAGCCATTTTCAACGCACAGTCACCATTAGCACGTCTGCACACTTACTCGCAGCACCGTACTCTGACATGCACCAAAACACGTCTGCGTATGTGGACTGCTGCCAGCCCCACCGTGCGACGACCGCATGCCAAATGCACCGCATAGTCATATCCCGAGGTGATTTAAACCTGTAAATCGCCCACCAGAGCGTTGTTTCACCATGTATCAGCATTATCTTTAATTTATGAGCATGTGTTTGTTTGAATTTAAGGCAGCACAGCTTAGGGTAATTGTCAGTTCGGTTTTCCCGCCAAAATTTTGGAAATTCTTCCAATAGAATAACGCTCTCAAAAATAAATAAATAATGACAGTGCCTTACGTTCTTCCTCTCCAGCAGCTCAGCACAGACTAAGCGTTTATCTTGCCAATTCCCAAGTGGTGGAGGAGTGGGGCAGGGGAGACGAAGTGGGACACGGGGGAGGATTGGGGGTGGTGATACTAACAATGTGATATTCCTACACTTACCGTCACCCCCACAGACAGGAGGTGGGCGAGTGGGGGAGCACCCAAAGAGAGCCCTGATCTTAAAAAATTAAAAGTGGCGTAGAAAGAACATTGTTACCCTGCTGACATGGCCCCAGTCGATTCATACTTTTGTCGAGGGACTGTGCTTCCAGATAACGAGTTCATCCAGGGAATGCTTCAGCCCTCAACCCTTACGACGATTGTTGCACGATGTTTTTCAGACATTTCACGCCGTGCACGCCACTAGTCATCTGCTCACTAGAGCGTTTAATGTGATTCATCTTAAAAAGCTTCCTGTCGCCACTCAGTGGACTTCGGGTTGCGGTACTTGCGTGCGAATCCCCGCCTACGTCGCCGATTAACGACAGTCAGCATCACTGCATGAACCAGGCGCTTACTGCGGGGCACATACACAATAATGTTCCTGAACGGTCTATGAAGAGACAATGTTGATACCCCCGTGGCTTATATGGGGATTCAGTTTGCCCTACAGTTGCTCGTTTGTTCGCTCGTATACATTTCAGTAGCCGTCGAGCTCCCCTATCAACCCTGGTGCGACACAGGTGCCTCCGCGACGTTTTTCGATAGCGCCACCTTGCTATACACAGTCCACTCTCAACACGGCTGCTAGCAGACACTTTACAAATGTTGCCGTGCCAAATGCTTCCGCTCCTGCCCCAAATGCCTATAATCATGCCGTTTCGGACGTGAAATAAATCATTCCGTTTCCGCAATACAACAACGACGATAGTCTTTTCCACGTCCCCCGACATGCTTTATATACCCAACCGCCAGTGGTGCCACCTGCCGTACGTGAGTTGTTATTGCACGCTGACGTCGAAAATAGGCGGTGGTGACAAGATGTCTGGGTCGTGTTTTCCATCTACTGTGAAAACTTAGTATCAATGTCCTTTTTGAAAGTGGCACTGCTTGCTGAATGAATACCAGACTATTAGTAACGTTTTTGTTGCGGTCTTCAGTCCAGAGACTGATATGATGCAGCTCCTCATGGTACTCTATCCTGTGCAAGCTTCTTCATCTTCCAGTACCTATTGCAACCTACATCCTTCTAAATCTCTTTAGTGTATTCATCTCTAGGTCTCCCTCTACGATTTTAACCCTCCACGCTGCCTTTCAATATCAAATTGGTGATCCCTTGATGCCTCAGAATATGTCCTATCAGCCGATCCCTTCTTCTAGTCAAGCTGTGCCACAAATTTCTCTTCTCTCCAATTCTATTCAGTACCTCCTCATTAGTTATGTGATCTACCCATCTAATCTTCAGCAACGTATAACTGACTCTTTTTATTTACGTATAATATACCATGGTTGGTGGAAGTCATAGGTGCTCAGTCGCCCTTAACAATTGCATCCTTCTTCTTTGCTAGCCATCAAATCATCAGTTTTCTAAACTCTCCTTTGCCAAACTTTTCGTCTCAAAGCAGCAGTTGCAATCTGCGTCCTCAATTATTTATTGGATGTACTGTAAACTCTACCTTCCTCTACAGTTTTACTGTGTACAGCTCCTTCTAGTACCAGGGAACTTATCACATGAAGTGTTAACAAATGTCCTCTAATCCTAACCCTTATTCTTGGCACTGTTTGCCGTATGTTCCTTTCTTCACCGATTATGCGGAGAAGAACTTACTCATTCCATATCATATCAGCCCACCTAGTTTTCAACATTCTTCTGTAGCACAACATGTTAGGGTCACGAAATGTTTATGATATAAGCACACAGCTAATAATAAAATAAAAAATTAAAAATATTTCCATCTATATAACAGCCTCTGGCTTTGATAACAGCCTCATTTCCATGAAGAAGGGCGTACACAAGTTACATCAAGTGCGCTACAACTAGCTGAGACGGCATAGCGAAGGTAGATACCGTAAAGCTACCAAATTGCGGCGATATTAATCGCTGTGTTCCTCCCACCATTCAGATCATCCTAGATAAGGCGCCTGAATGTTCGTCAAACGTATACCTTCAGTCCTCTGAATATTGCTGTTGCTATCCTGAAGACGTGAATCTCCGCAGCATACTCAGCATAAAGATGTCGATGAAAGTGCATCGCTATGTCACCGAAATAGTAAAACTGTACATTCAAGTTCAGTTCCATGGTTATTTTCTGTGTGTGGGTCTAATTCATTCTACCCAAAAAAAGCCGCAACTCGTAGCTGAACCACCTGGACCTGAACTGCATACATCACGAGCTGCAGACTATTCGTCACACTAAGCCGGCAGGGCGACGTCACTCATCACTTGGAAAGAGGAAAATAATGAGATTCGATAGACAACACTCCATGTCTCCAGGCAGATATGGCACAGTTTCTGTATTGTTTTCCCCACTGAAAACGCTCAACTATACTGGGATTGGACAAAAATATCGGAACACCGCGATAAAAGCTTTCTTGAACGTAAGTGCAGTTGCTAGCTACGTCTGTGGGTTGTGCTCTACTGTTTGACCACCAGCGACGTCTGTGCAGATGCTTTCAATACCTTTCTTCTGTTATTCGTAGCCAGAACAATGTTCTGTGTAGTTCTGAGTGCATTATGTCGCAGCTAAGAGAATTCGAACGTACCCGAATTGCTGGTGTTGCTATGGTTGGTGCTTCCGTAACGAAGGTAGTAGAAGTTTTCGCTGTTTCAAGAGGCGCCGTATCGAAGATTTGCACCGCATACAGGGAAAGTAGGAAAACAGCAACCGCTACGTCACAATACGAACGAAAATGTTTGGTGTGAGATCGTCACAGTCGACCATTAAAGAGAACTGTGACGAAAAATAAGAGGATGAGAGCTACGAACGTCACTGCAGAACTGAAGGTCGCACTCTTGAACCATGTCAGCAGCAAAACAACACGAAAGGAGCTCCATAGGCTGGGAATTGCAACCTGCTTAAGAATTCCATAGCCACTCATCAATGATGCAAATGTCTGTAACAGGAAAACGTGGTGCCGAAACCTAAAAACGTGTGCTATGGAGATATAGAATACTAATTTGCTCTGATGAGTCTTGTTTCACACTGTTTCCAACTTTTGATCGGTTTCCGTGCATAGTGAAACATGGCTAGCGTTCGATGATGATTTGGGAATATCTGATATTCTGTGGACACAACGGTTACTCTGCAAGGTCCCACTACAGCGATGGATTATGAGACCGCTTTGGCTGATCAGCTCCATTGCCTGGTACAATGTTTACTCCCAGTGATGGTGCTGTGACAGAGCCCCTCTTCACAAAGCTCGTTTCGTACAGGAAAGGATTTGTTAGCAGATGGATGAATTGTTTGCACCTCCATTGGCTACCACAATCATCACATCTCAATACTATTGAGCCTTTCTAATCTGGAGAGAAGGGTGCGCGATCACGATCCACCTCCTAGATCGGTACCTGAACTAGACAGTAGTTTCCAGAGAGGATGATAAAAGATTCCTTTTAAAACCACACGGGACCTGCAGTGTTCATTTGCACTAGTCCTACTGTCAGTGGTGCGTTTTTTGCATTAGTAGCTGCTACGCAGTCAAAATATAACGAAAGTTAATTGACTGTGAGTAATAGTAACAGGTTATATTGCCGTATACCATTGGTACACATTGTTTCGACTGCTGAACGACCGTCATTCATTGTGGAAAGTCACTTGGCTGGGAAAATGTAATATTTCATCATCGATATTGCCGTCGCAGAAGTAACCGAGCAACGTGATAGATCATGTTGTCTTTCCCGTAAGCAGAAAACTGGTTGAGAAGCTTTATTTTGATTGTATGTTTTTAATTTCAAAGAAAGAAAAATGGCTCTAAGCACTATGGGACTTACATCTGAGGTCATCAGTCGCCTAGACTTAGAACTACTTAAACCTAACTAACGTAAGGACATCATACATATCCATGCCCGAGGCAGGATTCGAACCTGCGACCGTACCAGCAGCACGGTTCCGGACTGAAGGGCCTAGAAACGCTCGGCCATAGCAACCGGCTTTTTAATTTCCTTGGTTCTCTGTGCCACATGTTTCTTTTATTGTGACACTTACTTTTTTGTGAATAATTGTTTTTCTAAAACATATTGTGTAGGATAATCCTTGGAATCACAGTTTTACTACTCACCTGTCTCTCGCGTCGGTAATCATTTTAAAAAATATCGTATTTCTATACTATCAGATACTTCCTACCTTTGCACACTACAGCGAAACATATATGATATTTTCTGAAACATAAAAACTATCACACATGGCAGATCAGTTCCCGGAACGAGTATTGTAAGCTTGAATATGAAGACGCATTTGGCTATGGTACAGACAGCTTATGTAGCAAAAGGAGACAGAATATTTGATTCACAATATCACCAGACAATAAAATAAAGTCTTTAAGGCACTTTGCCTGCATTGCGCATGAGAGATTTTGCTGTTTCCTTACAACCAACCAAATTTTTAATCCATGATGAACGTATATCACATTTAGAATACTGAGACAGTTCACTTGAATAGATAACGCCTTACTTCCTTCGCCAGTCCTGTGACCGCGACATCGACAAAACACGCCCTATCAGCTATCCATTTCGTGATTTTTATTGTCGAATGTAGGCGGGCTACACCCACTCTGAGAACGCATCAAATACATGTAAATAATTCATTCAACAAGAGCATTTCCCGACCGGTGATCGCTAGTCTCGTGCTAATCTTGTACACGTTGTCATGTAACTAATTAGTACACAAACATGTGACATCATGAAATTACCAATCTGACACTGTTTGAACTGAAATTCTAGTTCAGGACTAGCCACCAACCGCCTACTTCGACTATAATAATAGGCAAAACTTTTTTTCGTTCCCTTTAGCTATGAAGATTTTAAACGGTACAACACCTATTACAAAATTTTGCCTGTTCTTAGGAAAATTGCCTATTTCTTCCTTATTTTCAGAGTCAGTATTTTCTAATACTGCTTCGCAATTATTATCCACCTACTCCATTGCCAAGCGGAGTCAGTAATTATTTATACTGTTCGTCAAAGTTTCTCACTTTCAATGATCAAACCATGCAAGTGCAATATATGTAGGCAATGATAGCATTACCTGTCTTCCCCAATACAGTTATTTCAAAATCCATATTAAACGACAATAAACATATACTAACAAGTAAAAAAAGTTCACAAACTTTGTAACACAGATGTATGTATCTAAATAACATTAATCACCATCTGTCTTCGGCTATGCTTGATATGTGTGGAAATTTTATGTCTTTTAATTCAAGAATTTAGTTCAGAAACCGTAACCAGAGCTTTTAAAACCCATTCCTACATTTCCTTATAGTGCCCCTACGAATCCTTTTTGAAAATCTTGCGACTTCGGAATGTGATAAGACGGTACTGATCTCCCGTCCATTCAAAATTAAGCTTTGTGTATTCTTTCGCACATATCGCCATAAATTAATGTGAGGAATGCATTGAGGGGTCATTAATTATCCTTATCTGTGTTACCTTCTTAAGCAACATTATATTCTCATTCAGTTGTAATCCACATATTTTTATTTGTCAGTAATGTAAAAGAAAGCAGAATGGTGTAAGAATTACGTCGTGGTGTGAAAAGAAGAGCAACTGCCAAATTTTGCACTGTAGTGCTGAAAATAAGAAACTGAGTTCAATATGGAGTCAAGTGTTTAGTGTTCTAATGATTAAACTTTTCTCTCTTATAAATTCTGAAGTTATCGAAACACAAAATGCTGCTTGAAATATTCCGTCAACTGTAAATTTTTAACTCAAACCTTTTTCATGGTAAAAAACTATACTGTGACTTAGTGTGAAATAACAACAGCACTACAGCTAATCAAGAAATGGTTCAAATGGCTCTGAGCACTATAGGACTTAACTTACGAATTCATCAGTCCCCTAGAACTTAGAACTACTTAAACCTAACTAACCTAAGGACATGACACACACCCATGCCCGAGGCAGGATTCGATCCTGCGACCGTAGCGGTCACGCGGTTCCAGACTGTAGCGCCTAGAACCGCTCGGCCATCCCGACCGGCACAGCTAATCACTCATGTATCACCCCTACTACATGAGCGGCCGAAACTCGCTCAAGCAGCAAAGACACCACGCTTTCACGACAGCTGTTTACCCAGTAGGACGCAGGGAAATGAGAAAACTTCCGAAAGGCACGCTTTCCGCTACGAGTGTTCGTTGTCAAGTTATTCCTTGAGAACGAGAAAAGTTACACGAAACAATCTGGAAAGCTATTCACTACGCAAAGTTTATATGAGCTTCCCACGACGAGTAGCTGAAATCACGCTACATACTACGATTCAGTGCACCCTTAGTGCTTTTGCTTCAGTCTGTATACGACGGAATACGTGAGCTGTACTTCAGTTTACGTGACGTTGCTGCATGTGTCACCTGAGCGTCTGATAGTAGGCCTATCACATTAATCCCACAGTAATTCCTCGGTCACGGCTGGTGTCTTCCTATTATAGAGCTTTTGCTTTCCTATTAAAACAATTATGAACTATTGATATTAAATATAAATTATCGACATAATCAAAGAATTTCATTTCCTCTTCACGAATAAAATATCGAGAAGTGTAATAACTACACGTAAAGATATGAAAATTCACACGTACTTTCCTCAACCACCCATATACTACTGCAAACCAACTCGTCATCTCTAAGCCTTCAGGCAACTTTGCATCGTCTACGAGACTGAAAAACTTGTTTCCGTAACAGGTTTTATCGAGGAAAAACACACGAATAATATTAGGTGTATTACCATCTGAATAATTCCAGTACATTAAATAACGGTGAGTGACATATTCGTGTCTTGTGCTTAATTTTTAGTAGCAGCCTTTACGTTTCATCTATATCAATGGGCAAGAGTATGAAAGAGCGATATTTTTGACACAAATGCGTTGAGAATGTACTAGCCTAGAACTGTTTATTTACTTGCAGAATTTATTTATGTTTGTTTGTGCCGGCCGCGGTGGTCTCGCGGTTAAGGCGCTCAGTCCGGAACCGCGCGACTGCTACGGTCGCAGGTTCGAGTCCTGCCTCGGGCATGGATGTGTGTGATGTCCTTAGGTTAGTTAGGTTTAAGTAGTTCTACGTTCTAGGGGACTGATGACCACAGATGTTAAGTCCCATAGTGCTCAGAGCCATTTTGTTTGTTTGTAACACTTGGCTTCAGTGTGCAAGAGCTTATCACTCGATTTATTAGTGAAACAGCATCATCTTTTTTCACTGCTGTGTCCATAAAAAGATATTTCGCGCAAATGCCTTCTTCAGTTTGAACAATGAGACATGGTCCGCTGGTCGCTGCTTATGCAGCTTATGTTCTGTTTGACCCCTGTGTGTACCCCTGAACTCTAATTATAAGCTATTTAAGTAAACGAAAAATAATACCACCAAAATAAATATTCAAAAAATAAAAGTTAAAAGATAAATTTTAAAATTATTACTGAGCTGAATATTAGACTTCTAGGGAATCAGCATATTTCTGTCTCACAGATGGAACTGTGTGTTTGAAACATAATTTATCTCTACGTAATTAATTAAAATCTCTTTTTCTTATTTACGATCGTGTCCTGTTTTTTGTTAAGAAAAGTGGATTCCTACTAGTCTTCTTCTTGTTAATCTCTGTTAATCCGATCACCAAACTGTAAGGTCGTGTATCTGATACGTTCTATAATCTTTCTAGAATGTAAGTTTGACTATGTTCCCAATCTTTAGACAAGAACTTGATTGAATTGTACAAATTTTGTAGTAACATTTCAGCCTGTCAACTTCGTTGGATGTGTGTGGTTCTGTGACGCAACGAACCTTCCTACGAGTCGAGCCTGCAGTCCTAATGTCCTTTATTAGGATGAATTATCACTGTTATTATTACGCACATCACTTTGCTGCATTGAAACTAAACATTAACAAAATGTGGTGTCTTTAAACCTGAGAAAATGAGCAGCTGTGCACGGAGGAGAAAGATAACTGCGGACGTCGGGTTTAGCTCCCGAGAGGACGACAAGGGCACAACAGGAAAAGAGTGACGGAAGAAAAAAATCTCGGGACAGTGGAACAGTCAGTCAACATCAATCCTTATCACTCTAACTGTCCCCTGTGTCCCCAGAGTAAGGCTGCATATTCTAAAACTGGAATAAGGAGACGGACTACGTTTTAAGGGAATACATAAGACCCATCACCGTAGAACCAACATCATGTTGTTAAGGCTGCGTGATGTTGTCCTCCATGATAAAGAAACTTCAATACTAATGCAGCAGTTTACAAGAGCATGTTTGCAAGTACGTGTGTTGATCTAGTATGTTACTATTCGTATGATAGACGTAACACATCCAAAAGAAAATCATACAAAATAAGGATGAGGTCACAGAACACGCTCATAATATTTTGTCTTCAGCGCAGTTGAAGACAACATAATCGAATGAAAAATAAATAAACAGAAGAGGAAAATTATCTGAAATGCTTTCCAAAAAGGAATCGTATAAAGTGTCCGAAACCCAAAGTTTGAAATGACTGTGTATTAACACTTTTTGCTTACGTAAAGTGACACTTGAATGGACAATGGAAAATCCACTCAAAAACAAAGTTCTCATTATTTTTCCGTAAATGGATGGAATGCATAATAAGGGGAGGGAGAGTTTCTTGAGTTTCTTGGAGGGAAAAGGAAAAGGTTAACTCGATGTCGTCGATCTGACTATATTTAAAATGAAAAGAAAGAGCACCTCGGGAAGCGAGTTGAAGGTACACTGACAAAAACATTCTTGGTTAGATTTCAAGTGATAGGAAAGACTGAGATGTATTAAATGAAAAAGGGTAGATGACTTAATGAAACTTGCCCTGAAGAGCATAGTGCGTAGGGTGGTCACGAGAATAAATTTGTTCAGCTGTGGCCGTCAAATGATTCTTTATGATGATGATGATCAATAACTTGAATGCTTGGTGCTCCACAAATTTCAGATATTTATTAAAACACATCTTCTATACACCATTTATAGTGCAGCTCATGGTGTATAAAAGATGCCTTTCAGTAATAATAATAACTTTCATCAAGCCTGAGGTGATACGCTGCTGCTAAATATTATTGTTGATCTCAAACTGTGGGCAGTATCACGTACCCTGATATTGCGGTTACATCTCCTGACAGAATAATACGTCTTTGTAAACCAGGAATTGAATCTGGTTCTTTAAACATCGCTACCCGTACATTTATATAGGAGTGCCATACAACTTCACCCGAATCCTCGGTTGTCCAAAAATATTAGTCCACCAAGGTTACCGCTTGATCACCTGTGCACTATATAAAATTGAGAACGATATTGCCAAACTGAATTGATAACTCCGGTAATGAAATACACGTGTGTATCTCTGCTAGTAAGAACATTCCTTGCACAATGCGGTAGACCAATAGCGGATAAGTTTTACTTCCTTGGAACTTTGCAGAGTCTGGAGATGATATTAAAGACGCTGTTCTTCAAGGCTTTGCTTGCAGTTATTTCTCACAAAGGTGGTAGAAAGGGGAGGGTGAGGGAGTTGTAACAAGTTCATGGCATCTATGGTACTTATTGTAACAGGATCATCACATATTTCTAGGTGGTTCAAATGGCTCTGAGCACTATGGAAATTCTGAGGTCATCAGTCCCCTAGAACGTAGAACTACTTAAACGTAACTAGCCTAAGGACATTACACACATCCATGTCCGAGGCAGGATTCGAACCTGCGACCGTAGCGGTCGCGCAGTTCCAGACTGTAGTGCCTAGAACCGCTCGGCCATCCCGTCCGGCCATATTTCTAGAAATGATTGCCTAAACGACAGGTTTAGCATTACAGCGTACAACGAGACACACGTTGTCTGTGTCACAGTTTACCATAACTCTTTTGGTTGTCAGGTCCCTGATGGTAAATTATAATGTTTCTTGACGTTGGGGCAGATTTATCGCTGTTTTGTTTATATGGATAATGTGTAATGTGTACGTAGTCGAAACAGAGTTCCCAATCTTTTCTGTGTTGCAGCTTAATACAGTAGTCATCGAGATTAGATTTGAAAGGCAGCAGTAAGTAAAGCGGGCTACAATAAACCTAACCGGCGCTATCCCCTGTGTCCACGAGCATAGAGTTTCACTTGCCGCACATCTCACTCACAGCAGTACTGTTTATGGACAAAATACAATGATGAAGCCTTGCTGAGGCTGTATTCTGTTGTACGCAGCAGGGTGACTGTAGTACATCCTGCACAAAACGGTGCCTTAGAGTAGGAGATGCAGGCGGTATCACTTAGGTGTCTGTGAAGATGCCGACACACAACTTAAATTAATTAACACGCAAATATCATTAAATAATTTATGCCTTTCATAGGCTATGCATATTCTTTGTTGTGCTTGCAGGAGATATTCGTAGCCTGTAATATTATTGTATGTGGCTGTATCATTGAAAGCATAAAGTAACTCCTCACTAGACACGTTATTCAATACAACACTAAGATAAATTTGTCGCTCAAAAATAACTAACAGCAATTTATTGCAAGAGTTGAGCCAAGAGTACATCGTTGAACTACCAGAACCATGTTCAGTTTTTTGAACACACACACACACACACACACACACACACACACATGCACACATTATAAAGAAAACCTACGTAGTTAGAACACAGTGATCCACTGCAACTAGTGACTTCAGGACTCACTTAATGAAGGGCCTAATTAGATTGGAAATGATGTATTACGTCACAAGGTGGCGGGAGGGTAGTGTCGGGGTGCCACACCTCATTGAACCGTCAGCAGTTGAGACGGATTACGGATGATCAAGTAACTCTCTTCACAATAAGGAAAAATTGAACAAGAAAGCGTGAGAACAACGGCGATGTTAGATTTTATAGAATCACAGTTAGAATATTTCCGTTGACCAAGATCCCCATCACCTTGCTCCAGTACCAGCACGAACGAGGTTGACTTGAAAGAATCGTCGCCTACTCTTCCCTAGCTAAGCCAATAGCGAGCAACACCTACAGTTGGTAAAATGTGGCTATGAAGTGCCGAAGGCAGCGCCGGAATATTAAGTTTGGGACCCTTGGCACCAAGGATCCTTTCACCAAACCGCCAAAATTGGTGTCCTTTTCGCTGGTAAGATACTTCTGAGGCGGCTTTGCCCCCTTAGTAGTAGTGGAGAAGTGTTTATTGGGGTGACTAACTGCTCTAGCAATTTACAATTAATAGATTTAATTGGGTAGAGTATTTTGGTATTTAAGCTACAACTTTTCCAAGAGACGAGAGTAACTGCCCTTTTGCTATCGTTTTGGAAAATATGTGCTACAATAACCATGCTATGCTGTAGGTGTGTAAGTCTATATTTCACCTATAAGCCCAAACACACCAGATGAAAATTGGAAAAATCTTACTCGGTTCTAGGGGAGAAGAAGATATAAATTATCAAGGGCGAAACGATATCTGTCCAGTATTTGGAACCTGCAGAACGCTGGAGCAACGCAACAAACAGTCGTATAGTTCACGTTCAGCACTGTAGTTACACTTTCCACATATAACCCAAAAATCTGGTCAACTTTTACTGTGACGGTCAACACTAAAAAGTAGAAGCGGTGAAAATAACGCCATGAATCTTTTTCCATCACCAGATAAGTAGTTTCACAGACGATGAATGAACTGTTATGTACGACATCGATGTTGCCTTTTCTACTACTTTGAGGATAATTAATCATCGTAATTTATTGCTGGTTACTTTGTTGGTACCCAACAGGACTTACTCAGTCGATTTGATTTTCTTTTGTTTTTCAGGTTTTCATTATCAGCTTGTGCAAAAATTATTGATATATGAATAAAAATAATTTATAACAACATTTTGCGAGTTTATTTCCTATCTCGTTGGAAGAAAGATTAGGGCTTGAGGTCCTACTGACGATGAGGCTTGAAAAGCGGAGCACAACTCGAATTGAGGAAGTAAATCGACCGTGTCTTTTCAATGGAAGGTCCTCGGCATTCAACTTTAGCGATTTACGGAAATTATGGAGAACCAGAAACTGGATGGCAGGACGCGAACTTAAATTAAGGTTCCATGGTCGTTGCACGTCCCCACCTCGTGGATATGCAGTATTTAGTCATATAAGGATCTCAAATTATGTTCGTGTATGTGTGTGTGAGTGTGTATGTGTGTGTGTGTGTGTGTGTGTGTGTGTGTGTGTTTGTGTATGTGTGCGTGTATGGATGTATGTGTGTGAGCTCTGCTGTGGGGCAACATGCGGCTGGAAATGAAGAACATAGTTAAATGTCTTGAATGGAAGGTAACCATTTAGATTTTTCCACGGTCAGATAAGGCAGTGACAGAGAACGCAGTTACTAAGTTGGTTGATTTGTAAATAAAGTGTGTCTATGCAGACATGCATGTGCTTATAGTAGAACAGCGTGTTGGTACCATGTCATTACGCCCAAACGTTATAGGTTACCTACTCTACATGTAATCGTCACGTTGTATGACGAATATATTCTTTGTGTCCAGTACCTAGCGGGTGTGCCGCATGTCAATCATTTAATATTTCACATTCTAGTGCCTTCAAATGGTTCAAATGGCTCTGAGCATTATGGGACTTAACTTCTGAGGTCATCAGTGCCCTAGAACGTAGAACTACTTAAACCTAACCAACATAAGGACATCACACGCATCCATGCCCTGTGACGGTAGCGGTCGCGCGGTTCCTGACTGTAGTGCCTAGAACCTCTCGGCCACCGCTCTAGTGCTTTAATTTAAAGCGTTATAATCACATATCATCATGGGTTGCAGATATAGAGGTTTCCTTCTCATATCTTACCCACAACACTAGACATGTACATCGGACTCAGGCCAGCTACTTGATTTTTGTCATTGCTATTTGCTTGAATCCCTCAGTTGCAGTAGTTCTTGACGCACAGCGTGAATTCCTGACAGCATCTGAGCGCCGTATGATCTAATCACATGCTCATTACTGCAATCCACGCATATCTTTAATTTTACTGCAGCCGTCTACATTACTTTTTACGGTACATATTATGTCTATTGAGTCTGTAATAGAAACCTCGCACCTAATAAGACTTGATCTGAATTAGATGAATTTTCGACTATTGAAGTAAGTTCAGGCCCTCGTGCTTTTTCCGTACGCAATCACCCCTTCCCAAGGGTGATCAAAGGACCACTGTGGGTCTCGCTCGTTTAGTATTTTCGTTGGCACCACATTGGTTTCCTTTTTACTTTGCATTGCTTTGTTAATGAAAGATGTAGGTTATTTTTAAACTTTTTCGTTTACTACTGTTGTTTTCTCACTGTCAATAAGCACACAGCATGTGCAATAATTACTGTAGTAATTTTCTATGTATGGCCAAATGGAACTCCTTCTTGTTGTATCGCACATTTTGAAAAATTCACCTTTATGTCTGTTGCAGCCATTTCGTTGTTTGTAACCGCATCATGTGATCATTTAGCTTGTACTACATATGACATCCAGCGTCTCGATAGGTAACCTTCTAGCGGACCAGTCGCCGCTATCTTAACACTCCACCAGCAGCGCAATGCGTGCACAAAGCTTGGGAGAGCTGTGTTCACCGCTGATATGCATGGATGGTAGGAGAATTTTATCATCTAGGTGCATTTTCTCCACAGTGTGCACTTTATCAACTGGATTTTTATCAAGATTCGTACACATATGGAGTGCCTCTTTTCCTTTGACTTCATGTAATGTAGTACAATAATTTTATAATGAGCTCCATAAGGTACGTAAAATTTTGTATTTTATATAATTGGTGAAATTAATTGTAGACCCCCGCAAATGATATTCATATTTTATTTTTCCGAATAGATTATGGCTACGTAATATTGAGGAAACCAGTCTTTTTGGTACATTAAAAACTTATACACTGCAATCAGGGCGTATGAAGAGAGCTATAGTTAATGTGATATTGTATATCGATACCATGCAATGTGCGCCAAAGTTGACAATGAAGCTGCAATTTTTTTCAGATGACGAAAGCGGCCATCTATCAACCAGTGGTCACAACGGTGCACGCCTTCCGAGTCTGACGTCCAGTTGCTCTGGACAACGAGCTCCCTCTGCCGCGACAATATAGGATGGCTGGAGGCAACTACACACCTCACTCGCGCTTGGGGCATCTTCGATACATGACGCCGCATAGTCACCGCACCGATACCGTCGTTTGTGCTTTCGTTCAGAGAGGAGTAAATTAATAAATTATGTCGTTACTGTTTTTCTATTTTTTAATGGTTGACATGTCGTTATAAGTATCACCTTACTCGATGCATGGAGGCCTTTGTATTTTTCGGCCAAACTTACGTAGCTAATCGTTGTTTCAACGGATATTTTAGACCATTTGAATATAAGTTTCCTACATTGAGCAGTTGATCTGTGATCACAAGATTATTCCTATTTGTTCACATTAGAACGATAAAATACAGTATGTTGTGTTGTTGCCTTCCTGATGATTATTTATGTCACCTTACATTTAGTGACGTCTAATTTACTCTACAATTTTACCTTTTGGTTTTATAAATGGTTTTGTATCTCTTTGTCATGTATTAATTTTTAAATAAAATACATATTTTGTGAAATCTGTTGCAATTGCCAAACTGAGCCATACTTATTCAAAAACGTGGTTGTTAAATGGTAAATGGTTTTCGGTGTTTAGAGTTGGTTTTACATGTTTTGAGCGTGCTGCTCTTGTTGTTTTGTAATTGACTTTTGAGCACCTATTTTGTCGCCGGTGGTTGGCGTTGATATAGCAATCCTTGTACGGGTTACCACCAAACACATGAGAAATATAAAGGTGCGTGAAACATTTGTTCATGAGGCTATAATTCGCGTAGTAGATCTAAAGTCGTTATCCGCATACATGCGCAACACTTCGTTAATCGCCTTATTTAAGTAATACGATTGTTTATCTCATACTGCAATTTTTACCTGAATTCTGTCAACTATAGATTTGTACATTCAGTAACATAGCGTCATCTAGTGGAAGTAGCGTAAATGTGCCTTTCGGTGCACTTGTAGTTCGTATATAGAACGCCAGATGGCCATTGATACCACTATTCGGTTTCGTCATTATGGCAAATAAGTTTCATTTCTCATACTTGTGTGATGTTGTTGTTGTTGTGGTCTTCAGTCCTGAGACTGGTTTCATGCAGCTCTCCATGCTACTCCATCCTGCGCAAGCTTCTTCATCTCCCAATACGTACTGCAGCCTACATCTTTCTGAATCTGTTTAGTGTATTCATCTCTTGGTCTCCCTCTACGATTTCTACCCTCCACACTGCCCTCCAATACTAAACTGGTGATCCCTTGATGCCTACCAACCGATCCCTTCTTCTTGTCAAGTTGTGCCACAAACTCCTCTTCTCCCCAATCCTATTCAATACCTCCTCATTAGTTATGTGATCTACCCATTTAATCTTCAGCATTCTTCTGTAGCACCACATTTCAAAAGCTTCTATTCTCTTCTTGTCCAAACTATTTATCGTCCATGTTTCACTTCCATACATGTCTACACTCCATACAAATACTTTCAGAAACAACTTCCTGACAATTAAATCTATACTCGATGTTAACAAATTTCTCTTCTTCAGAAACGCTTTCCTTGCCGTTGCCAGTCTACATTTTATATCCTCTCTACTTCGACCATCCTTAGTTCTTGTGCTCCCCAAATAGCAAAACTCCTTTACTACTTTAAATGTCTCATTTCCAAATCTAATTCCCTCAGCATCACCCTACTTAATTCGACTACATTCCATTATCCTCGTTTGGCTTTTGTTCATGTTCATCTTATATCCTCCCTTCGAGACACTATCCATTCCGTTCAACTGCTCTTCCAAGTCCTTTGCTGTCTCTGACACAATTACAATGTCATCGGTGAACCTTAAAGTTTTTATTTCTTTTCCATGGATTTTAATACCTACTCCGAATTTTTCTTTTGTTTCCTTTGTTGCTCGCTCAGAATACAGATTGAATAACATCGGGGAGAGGCTACAACCCTCTCCCACTCCCTTCCCAAACCACTGCTTCCCTTTCATGTCCCTCGACTCTTATAACTGCCATATGGTTTTTGTACAAGTTGTAAATAGCCTTTCGCTCCCTGTATTTTACCCCTGCCACCTTCAGAATTTGAAAGAGAGTATTCCAGTCAACATTGTCAAAAGCTTTTTCCAAGTCTACAAATGCTAGAAACGTAGGTTTGCCTTTTCTTAATCTAGCTTCTAAGATAAGTCGTAGGGTCAGTATTGCCTCACGTGTTCCCATATTTCTACGGAATCCAAACTGATCTTCCCCAAGGTCGGCTTCTACCAGTTTTTCCATTCGTCTGTAAAGAACTCGCGTTAGTTTTTTGCAGCCGTGACTTATTACACTGATTTTCACATCTGTCAACGCCTGCTTTCTTTGGGATTGGAATTATTATATTCTTCTTGAAGTCTGAGGGTATTTCGCCTGTCTCGTACATTTTGCTCACCAGATGGTAGAGTTTTGTCAGGACTGGTTCTCCCAAGGCTGTCAGTAGTTCTAATGGAATGTTGTGTACTCTGGGGGCTTTGTTTCGACTTAGGTCTTTCAGTGCTATACTTGTGTGAATGGAATCATATTTTTAGCGAGTTTATCTCTTCTAACAATTTTGACGATCGTAGTTTTGACGTATATATTTAATTTGTTATTATCATCTGACAAACAATGCTCCGACATTTTCACTTGTTGTAGTGATTTAAATTGATTGTATCAGTTACCATCACTGTATAATTTTTCGTAATGTGATATTGTGTTTTACATTACTTTGTATTTTACGTAGAAGGCGCTTGTTGCAACATGGTGCCACCTCATGTTGTCTTGTGGTAGTGTTGACCTATGATGTGTCACTTAATCATAGAAATCTGCCAAGGACAGTACTTCTACTTAAGGCACGTATCGGTTAGAAAAATGGTATGTTATGACCTTGAATTTTAATTTCAGACCTCTATTTTTGTTGTAATTGATGTAACTGTGTTTTATTGTCAATTTTTTCGTTTGTTAAAGCAGTTATTGTTTATGCCCTATCTCTTGTATTTGATGACCGATATCAGTTGAAATCGATTTGCAGCAGCATAAAAAAATTATTTTTCCGGGACATTCTTTATAATTTGAAGCCTCATTCTTGTTGCTTTTGTATCAACTGGACTTTGTTTCTTGCTGCATTATTAGTATTGAGTCTTCGAATGCTTGGAGAAATTTAAGTGAATGTTCTGTTCGCTGCGTTAACTTGTTCGCTGATCATTTCTGCCCCTGTTTAGCTTTCCTACGATGACAGTTACTGCAGTGCACTGTAGCCCACCTTTCCTTACTGTTGTGTGCGGAGTCTTATACAAGAATTACATCATCTTCGTCAATATCAACGAAATTCGTCAGTACCCGTGTAAGTGAGATGTTATTTTATGTTAGTTTGACTACCAGTTTCGGCATTCCACTATGCTATCTTCAGGCCCCAAGTACTTCTCTCAGAATTAACAATATTGTCATACAGCGCCATATATCCCTGGCTGTTGTGAATTCAAAGCGTTTCACAGATGCTTCATTCGGAGACAATTTAGTCAGTTCCTATCAAGTCTTCCAATGAAGCCCTTGTGAAACGGTTTGAATTCACGACGTCCAGGGATATACGGCACTGTATGACAATATCGTTTATTTTGAGAAATTCATATGGGAGCTGAGGAAGCCCTTAGTGGCATTCCGAAACTGATAGGCAAAATAACATGAAATAACATCTCTGTTACATGGCTATTGGCGAATGTCATTAATATTGACAATATTTAACCAGCTGATGTCCTTTATGATGAATCAACAGAGGTTATAACATCTACATACATACTCCTCAATACACCATACGGTGCGTGGCGGAGGGTACCTCGTACCACAACTAGCATCTTGTCTCCCTGTTCCACTTCCAAAGAGAACGAGGGAAAAATGACTACCTATATGCCTCTGTATGAGCCCTAATCTCTCTTATCTTTGTGGTCTGTCCGCGAAATGTAAGTTGGCGGCAGTAAAATTGTACTGCAGTCAGCCTCAAATGCTGGTTCTCTAAATTTCCTGAGTAGCGATTCACGAGAAGAACGCCTCCGTTCCGCCAGAGACTTCCACCCGAGTTCCTGAAGCATTTCCGTAACACTCGCGTGATGATCAAACCTACCAGTAACAAATCTAGCAGCCTCGCCTCTGAATTGCTTCTATGTACTCCCTCAATCCGACCTGATAGGGATCCCAAACGCTCGAGCATTACTCAAGGATAGGTCGTATTAGTGTTTTATAAGCGGTCTCCTTTACAGATGAACCACATCGTCCCAAAATTCTACCAATGAACCGAAGACGACTATCCGCCTTCCCCTCAGCTGCCATTACATGCTTGTCATACTTCATATCGCTATGAAATGTTACGCCCAAATATTTAATCGAAGTGACTGTCTCAAGCTCTACACTACTAATGGAGTATTCAAACATTACGGGATTCATTTTCCTATTCATCTGCATTAATTTACGTTTCTCTGTATTTAGAGTTAGCTGCCATGCTTTACACCAATCACAAATCCTGTCTAAGTCATCTTGTCTCCTCCTACAGTCACTCAACGACGACACGTTCCCGTACATCACAGCATCATCAGCAAACGGCCGCATACTGCTATCCACCCTGTCCAAAAGATCATTTATATAGATATAAAACAACAGCGGACCTACCACACTTCCCTGGGGCACTCCAGATGATACCCTCACCTCTGATGACCACTCACCATCGAGGACAACGTACTGGGTTCTATTACTTAAGAAGTCTTCGAACCACTCACATATTTGGGAACCAATCCCATATGCTCGTCCCTTAGTTAGGAGTCAGCAGTGGGGCACCGAGTCAAACGCTTACCGGAAGTCAATGAATATGGCATCCGTCTGATACCCTTCACATGGCTCTGAGCACTATGGGACTTAACATCTGTGGTCATCAATCCCCTAGAACTTAGAACTACTTAAACCTAACTAACCTAAGGACATCACACACATCCATGCCCGAGGCAGGATTCGAACCTGCGACCGTAGCTGTCGCGCGGTTCCGGACTGAGCGCCTAGAACTGCTAGACCACCACGGCCGGCCTGATATCCTTCATCCATGGTTCACAACATATCATGTGAAAAAAGGGCGAGTTGCGTTTCGCAGGAGCGATGCTTTCTAAAGCTGTGCTGATGCATGGACAGCAACTTCACTGTCTCAAGGAAATTCATTCTATTTGAACTGAGAATATGTTCGAGAATCCTGCAACAAACCGATGTTAAGGATATTTGTCTGTAATTTTGAGGATCCGTCCTTCTACCCTTCTTATATACAGGCGTCCTCTGGTCGGATGTGGGGTGTTGCAAGTCGCATTGCTTTTGGCAGCAGTAGATTGCAGTTCTCACCTATCTCTCGCGAGTCCCCTGTCGGAAGAGCCACGGCAAGAATTGGTGGCGACATTAAAGGCGAGCCGCCAGCAGCAGCAACAAGGCGTCGCCTGTTGGGAGAGGGTGGCGGCTCCCCGAGGCGTGGGCGGCGCTCCCTCCTCAGCTGACGTGACGCGACGCGCTCACAATGGCCGGTGCGGGGTCGCTGCTGCCGCTGACGCGCCGGCCGACGCCCGCAAATTGCACATCGGTCACGCGACAAAGGCGCGCGCCGCCGACTTTATCGCCAGCGTCCTGGCGTCGTGACCACCGGTAATAGGCATTCCGGGATGCGAGAGGGTGTCTTTATAGGGCCGTCAGGACAAGTTGGAACGGCATCGGCGGAGCGTTCTCTAGCAGGCGCACCACGTAATAGAATTGATCACTGTGTATAAAGGAATGTGAAGGAAAGGGAAAGGGTGATTGGGAAACTACTGACTTCCAGTTTCACAGGACATTATAGTAATGCAATGGCTGAGATGGAAAATCTATGCTGGACCGGAACTCGAACCCGAATTTTTTAGCAGTTTCCTTAACCGCTTCGGGCCATCCGAACACGGTCCCTGACTGGCCCAAATTTCCAACATATCGCAGTTTACAGTACAGCGTCCCTCGTCCATTAATGTCCTACCCACAAATCATTTATTCCAGGAGGATTTTGGACGATAGTACTGCATCCGCACAAAAGCAAATATCACGAAACCGTCACGGTATTGCCATACGCTATTCCATTCACTACTAGGACTGGCAATATTATCGATCTCATTAGTTTGCCTTGGTTACTATTAAGATCATCAGCAGTGCAAGCTGATTTGGATTTTGTGTACCAGACCAGAGCCTTGCCTTTCGTGTGCAATGCATTTGCCGACTGAGCTATCACGGCAAGCCCCACAGGTCGCTCGCACAGTCTACATCTGCATCTATCCACTGCACATCAACGCGAAGTGCAAGCCAGATGCCCCGCGGGATTAGTCGAGCGGTCTAAGGCGGTGCCGTCATGGTCTGTGTGGCTGGTCCCGGAGGAGGTTCGAGTCCTCCCTCGAGCATGGGTGTGTGTGTTTGTCCTTAGGATAATTTAGGTTAAGTAGTGTGTAAGCTTAGGGAGTAATGACCTCAGCAGATAAGTCCTATAAGATTTCAAACACATTTGAACATTTTTTTGCAGGCCAGATGGTGCGTGCCACTGTACCAGTTTTTGGGGTTTCTTCCAGTTCCATTCACGTATTGAGCGCTGGAAGAACGATTGTTTAAATGTCTCTGTGTGCGCTGTACTTAATATAAGTTTCTCCTCAAGATGTTTATGTGATGGATACGTAGGGTGTTGTAATATATTTATAATCATTTAAAGCCGAGTCTTGAACCTTTGTAAGTAGATTATCTCGGGATAGTTTACGTCTATCTTAAAGAGTCTCCCACTTGTTTCTCCAGCGTCAGCATGACAGTCTCCCACGGGTCGAACAAACCTGTGACCATTCGTGCTGCGCTTCTCTGGATACATTCAATATCCCTGTTAGTTCTGTTTGCTACAGGTACCATACAGTTGAGCAGTATTATCGAATGTATCATTGAAGTGTTTTGCAAGTATTTTTGTAAACTGATTCCATTTCTCCAGTATCTACCAATACACTGAAGTCTAGCATCTGCAGTACCCACAGCTGAGCCTATGTGATCGTTCCATTTCATATCCCTACAAAGTGTTACACCCAGGTATTTGTAACAGTTCATCGATTTCCACTATGACTCACTGATGTTGCAGTCATAGGATACTACGATTCTTTTCGTTTTTCAAAGAGTACAATTTTCTTTTCACAACATTTGAAGTAAGCTGATAATATTTGCAATACTGATTACACTCATTACACTGATTGTAATACTCTTTAAAGGTAACTGCATCGTCTGCAAAAAGTTACAGGCTACTATTAATGTTGTCCGCAAAGTCATTAATATACAACATGAATTTGTCGCTGACTGTACATCCACGATAACATCCTACGTCATCCCTATCAGAAAATTCTGAATTCAGTCGCAAATTTCGTTTGATACGCTATATGATCGGACTTTTGACATTAAGCCTAGATGTGGAACTGTGTTAAACGTCTTCGGAAACCAAGCAATAGTGAATGTAACTGATTTCAGTGTATCATGCGACAGAAGCATGAGGTACGTTTCTCGTGCTCGATGTTGTCGGTATTCATGCTGGTTGGCATGGAGGAGGTCATTCTGTTAGTTTTACATTGCTGGCACCTCTCCCATTCTTTCTAAGTCACACAGCAGTTCTCCTGCAGACCTTGTGGGACTTCGCTGCTAGCGAAAGAATGTTGTGGAGAGATGGCTTCGTACCCATTCCAGAATTAATCTCTCCACAGCAGGACGTTTGAAAACAACGTACTTTCGAAAGCACAGTGAACGCTACGCTGTGCGTAACCCATTTCTCCGCGCTCACCTTTATATTTGAGTGTTAGACCTACAAGCTATGCAGATGAGCCGGCCGGTCAGACCGTGCAGTACTAGGCGCTTCAGTCTGGAACCGCGCGACTGCTACGGTCGCAGGTTCAAATCCTACCCCGGGCATGGATTTGTGTGATGTCCTTAGGTTAGTTAGGTTTAAGTAGTTCTAAGTCTAGGGGACTGATTACCACAGATGTTAAGTCCCATAGTGCTCAGAACCATTTGAGTCATATGCAGGTGAACCGTGAAGTCTGGCGAATAGGAAAGAGGTACTGACTGTGAAGGACGATTCTGAGACACGTCTAGGTATCTCAGTCGGTAAGAACACTGGACGCAAAAGGCAAGGGAGTAGCTGACCAACATAAAGTTTTAATCTGCCAGAAAGTTTCCAAACAGCACACACTGTGTTGCAGAGTCAATGATTCATTCGGAAAAAATAGCTGATTTCCCAAGGGCGCACTATTACCTACAACCTAAATACAGAATGCCCTTCGAAAAAGCTTTTAACACGTCTACATCTAAAAGGTTGTGAATTTTTTTGTACATTTCTGCAAATGATTGTCAGTTGTCGGACGTATTCGCTAAATTTTAATTTCACCGGTCCTTTCCGTAATCGATCTACAAAAGCCGAAAACAATGAATTTGACACTAATATCGCTTGTTTTTCATTAGTTGTATGAGGATGTGCTAAAAAGTAATGCCTCCGATATTTTTCATTCTGCCCTCAATATCGCTTGAGGTATTACATGTCGCTCATATTAAAGTGCGCACCGAATAAAGTAGCCGGTAAATGCGCAATTATTGTGGGAGGCGTGGGAAGGGTGGTAGTGTTGGGGTGGCGGGCCGACGCTAGAGGGGAAATGCGAGCGCTGGGTGTGGGTGGTGGGGGGGGGGGGCGGGAGGGGAGCAGGAGGGGAGAGGTGGGAGTTGCTATTATAAGCCTATACATACATTTTTATAAATATTAAACGCAGGCGCTCCACGCCCACAGTTGCATGGCGACCATTCGAAAAGTTCTACTCACACATCTTCTTTGGTTAGTATCTAAAAAACATTCCGCTGAAAATGCAACAAAAGCAGCGATTTAATTTCGTACGTTCTGCTAATCATTTGTTACATCCAAAGATGCATCATGAGTGGCGAACTGCGAGAAAACCTACATTTATCTTGTTGACAAATTAAAGTTTTCTTCTTTTGCCAAAATACAATTGAGTTTACGGAACATCAGCTCACTAATACGTTGCGCAGACACAAGTGGGAGACACTTCTGAAGCAGTGGGTTTGAGGTTCAGTAAGTAAGGAACAGAGGAAAAGCAAGGTTAATAGCTCATGAAAAAGCAAATCAATGCCTGCAAAAATAAATATGTAACGTCTTCACTTAAGTTGCTCCAAAACTCACAGCGTTTCTCGTTTCACCATCTATCGATGGCTCTTAAAAATTACATTCTTTCATAAAAGAAGTCTGATAATGTAGTTTTGCATAGTAACCGTATAGTAAAATAACGTCATCCTTATGCACTATCATTTGCAAAAATATCATTTTGATACCTATAACAGTTTGTGAATTATAAGGAATGTAGTGGCCATTTTATTCGGGCTTTATCGCTGGCGCGTGCGATCGCTTTTCTCGAGACTGCCGACGGATAGAGACCTCGCTAATGGAAGATTAAATATGTTACTTAAATTTCATATGCATAAACATATTATGTAATATGCACCAAATGCAAAATCATAGCGACCCGTATTTTTCAGTGCAAACTTTCTCGAATTTCCCAACTGTCTCACTTAAATGTAAATAACACAAGAATTATAATCATTAACGAAATGATGGACACGTGAATTTTTAACCAAACAGTTTCTTTAAAATCGTTTGAGAAATGCTGCAGATGGTGTCCCTCGATTCTCTAAGGCAGCCCGTCGCTAATCGGCCGGAAGCGGGCCATGTCGGCCACCCCTTCCTTGTAAACGAATGAACTCACGCAGAGCTTTGGGCGATATCTGGTCACAGCGCATAGACCACCGTATCCTGCACAGCTTCTACTCGATCGACTTTTCTGAGTCGCTGACGCAAGTTGCAACCCTCAGCCTCTACGGTGATCAAAATTGTAGCGTGTACCATTTGGTGTGTAACATAACTGTGGTTGAGATACAGACCATGAGAATACTATATGTATGAAAATGAAAAAGTATCCACCCATGGAGCACCCTGTCCTTGAGAATGACAATGTCAGACCACCTACAAGTGCTGTGACACTGTCGTCGACCATCATCCATGCAGACTCGAGTTCATCCGGTCCGATTATCACCTGTTTGCAAAGCTTAAAGAAAACCTTCGAAGACTTCACTTTAATAGTGATGAAGTGGTGCAGGCAGAGGTGACGTTGTGGCCCAGTTAAGAAGCTACACATTATACGCCGATAGTATCAACCAACTAGTCTAATTATAAAGGGTGAGTCACATAAGGCGCAACACCCCTTTTATGTTGTGAACGGTTACACAAATCGAAACGCGGTTTTCTGTAAGTGGTAGAACGTCGAGATTCACATTGTTTTTTATTTCTTTTCGGTTAATGTTTTCAGCGATGGTATCCACGGAGATATTGAATCAGGTCCTTTTTTCAAAAGAATGGAATCATATACCTTTTATAAGTGCATTCAGTAGCTCTTGAGAAGACAGTTACAGTGTTGCAGCCTTTTTTCAGGTTGACGTTGAATCCTGTCCTAAAAAAATCCAGAAATGTCCTAGAATTGGAGAGCACTGTGGCTGGAATCAGCTTTAGTGGTGCAAACACCACAAAGCAGGGTTCTCATGCTGCTTTGGATTAGAATGTCAACATTTTTCCCTGTTTACTAGTCTCCATTGCAGGCCGCTCGTTTCTGCTTAAACATTTCTTGCGCGCAGACATGTACACCAATGAGGAGAAGTTGGTAATACTAGCTTTATAAGGCGAATTTAAAAGAAATGCCGTACAAACAATACAGCGGTATGGGGCTATCTATAGGGATCGCCAGTGTCAATCGCGTCAGGATACCGCACAAATTATGAAGACACTAGTGCGGACAGGGTGCGTAAACGTCCAAAGGAGGCGAAGAAAGAAGACTACAACTGACAGAGAAGACGAAGTAGTTGTTCTGTCTACGACGCTAATGAATCCGCACAGTAGTACGAGACATATTGTCGCGGAATGCGGAATTAGCCTGAAGAGTGTCATTCGCATCATGCATCGACAGAATTTCCATCCCCATCAACTATCACTACATCAGGCACTTGACAGTGATTTCGAAAGACGTAGAGAATTATTTCCATTTGCCTTTCAGCAACTGGGAGACGATCCTTCGTTTTTGCAGCATGTGCTCTTTACTGATGAAGCAACCTTTACTAACCACGCTAATGTAAATTTGGGTAACATGCACGACTAGGCAACCGATTATCCACACTGGCTTCGTCAGGCAACATCAACGGTCGTGCATGGTATGGCATCATAGGAAAGTACATTGTGGGACCTTACTTAATCTCATGCATTCTAAATGGAAATTCATACGCACACCTTCTGACGAATATTCTGCCGGTTCTTCTAGAAGAGGTACCACTCGATATTCGACAGTGTATGCCGCTGCAACGGTTGTCCAGCCCACTCTTCGCGTGTTGCAACGCCAAAACTGAATGAGAACTTTCCTGGAAGTTGGATAGGGCAAAATTCTGTTTTCAAATGGTCTGAGAGGTCCCCCGATTTGTCTCCTCTTAATTTCTTTCTTTGAGGAGCACTGAAAGATGCTGTCTATAACAAAGCCCTCAACTACGCTAGACGATATGTGCCTCTGAATCGTCAGTGATTGCTCTACCATATCATCCACTTTAAATACAGCCGTTAATCGTGCTCTCGAACGGCGATTGCAAATGTACCTTTCAGTTCATGGTCAACAGTGTGAAAGGTAAAATATATGTTACGTGATTTGAGTGGTCACCAAATGACTGTTAGTAAAGTGTTCAATTCATTCATGTGAGTACGAAATTGCATTGCAATGTCAAATGAGTCGATAACGTGTATTGCCTGTAGCTGGTGACACAGTCATTACGTTCTTACGTTCTGCATGGAACGACCATTCACTATGAAGAATATTTATTTTATGGTGTACAAGTGGTCGCCAAAGTGTTTTTAATAATGAATGGATACCATATCATACAATGTAGAGCAATGTAGGTAGAGAGAGTTGTCCGACATCACGTTCTTACGTCTAAGAAGCTTGTTGCCACGTGTAGAGAAAGATAATTGAAATCTTCCATCTAACATTTAGATATGTAAGAGAGTAGTTACTTTTTGCAGTGTGTTAGACGACTTTATTTTTGAAAAATTAACAGCTGATTTTTCTGCTTCAACCCACGTAAATCTAGGAGTATACACAAATGAAAAATATTTTTTCTAACCGCTTTGTCATGCTCTAGATTCTAGCCTATGCTGTACTTCCAGAAACAACATTCAAACGTGGGCCTGTACCTTAGTCGTAAGTTGGTTCAAGGGGAAATAAAGCTTTGTGCTAATGACGCAGGACTAACTTGCAGTATACAACTTCGCAGCCTGGTCCGAGACGCCTGCTTGGCAGTGTTTGCATCACAAATGCTGTTTCCGGCCACCGCCCTCTCATGTTCTAGGACATATCTCGAATGTTGTTACAAGTTTCAGCGTCAACATTAACAACGGTGTATCTCTGCAACTGTCTTCTCAAGAGCTATGTAATTCAGTTATAAAAAGTATGTTTCCATTTAAAAAAGGTTACTTTCTTCAATATCTCAGTAGATATCAGCGATGAAAACATTAACCAGACAAAGCCATATGTGGACATAGACGCTCTAATATTTGCCGAAAACCGCATTTCTATATGTGTACTTGTCCAAGAAATAAAAAGAGTGTTATGTCTTACGTGAATCATCCTTTGTAGTCTGTATGTCGCAGGGTAATAAGTCATTATCTGATTTCATAATGCACTTATTGATCCAAAATGACTGTGCGGCTGGACCCGGCGGAGGTTCGTGTCCTTCCTCGGGCATGGCGTGTGTGTTTGTCCTTAGGATAATTTAAGTTAAGTAGTATGTAAGCTTAGGGACTGATGACTTTAGCAGTTAAGTCCCATAATATTTCGCACACATTTGAACATTTTTGATCCAAAATGTTCCGTTTTGGCTATGCCATATTCACATAATCCTGACGCCGCCGACTAGTGTCTCATTAAGAGTAATGTGCTCGTAGTCGTGGTGACTGTTGAGCAATAAACACGCAGACACGAAGAACGTAGAATGTTAGTAATGTCTGTTTCACGTAAAAAAAACTTTATGAAGTTTCACAGAAAAATTTGGAGGCATCGGTTTTTAGCATTTCCTGGTACATGCCATCCCATTATTGCTCACAATCGCTTCATTTGCGATACGATGTCCGTATTACGGTAAAATGATTAATAAGTTATAAGGCAACCATGTTGAAACTGCTCCTGGTTTCCAAGAGTTAAGCTTAATTTGAAGTTTCAGTACGTATCACGCGCAACATTATCAAAATTACTATACTTATCTCACTCTCGAAGTATTGTGTTCCAGGTAGTAAGTTAAACATGTATCAAGTGTGACTGAATGTGGTCCAAGAGTTCTCTAGTTGTGCCTCCTATACAAAAAACAACCCTATGGAACCCAACTCGCTCTCTTCGTCCGCGGCACCCAGGAAGCAGTTAATACTGGTGACCAGGTGGACGCGGGGCTCCTTGGCTCCCTAAAGCGTTCGTTGCAGTTTCTCACTAAATTCTAGTGAACAAAACATGAGCGTACCCTACGAAATGTCAGAGCTGTTGTGTGACTGAACTGGAGAGATTCTATCAAACGTAACGCAGCGTGTCATTCTGAACGGAGAAAAATCTTCAGACGCGAACGTATCTTCGGACGGACCCCAGGAGAAGCTTATCAGACCATTATTGTTCACAATATACACTCGGAGACGGAAAGAAAAGAAACATGCTGGCCATCACTGTCCGTGAGTAACCTCCCCAATTCGACGCTTCATAATCCGCTTTAGCACGTCTTCCAAATGCTTCCTATCATTCCACTACACTGCAATCCAGCAAAAAGCAGCGAAAAATTACTAATAAAGAATCATATGTAAGCGGTATTAATGTAGTCATTAGATCGATTAACTAACAATGAAGCTCTGTAGGTTGAGTTGTATATTTAAGTTGCGTTAAAATATCGAAACGTAGCCCCTTAGTCCAGGTTCGAGACTGTATTAATAAAAAAATAAAATAGAAACAGGAAAATTAGGATTATATTTTTCATAATTTACCTCTCGTGATCTACATAGTCACTCACCACTTCAGTACATCTCACAGAACGTTCATCTAAGAAGCGATCAAAAATTTGTAAGAGCGTTGTTGCAGTGTTTAAGCTACTCAGATGCGGGTACATAAGCCCCGATACGTATGCAAGGGGTTAGTGCAGCATTCGGGTCTTTCCGAGTGCGTGTGACAAGTGCGGAAACGTGAACTATGGCGACGTTATTACCAAACAAGACCAACATGCTGTTATTCTTTTCTTGTCTACCGAAAGAAATACAATGTTAGACATCCTTGGAGAATGAAGAATGTGTATGAAGCAGCATATCTACCTAAAACCACCGTTGTCGAATGGCGTGTCAAGTTCTGTGCTGGGAGCTACAGCTTCATGATAGCACAGCAGTACACGTCCCCGTACTGCAAACGTCGTAACACCAATTTTATTCCAACTGAGTTGGGAGACATGCGGACCCGCCCAAAGTCTTTAACTCTTGGCATGAGATTATCGTACCTTCGGTCCCTTAAAAAAGGCTTCCAAGTGCTGATGATATCTGTCGGACGAGGGTGTGCACCAGGCAGTTATGGACTTCCAATGCCGGCCGCTGTGACCGAGCAGTTCTAGGCTCTTCAGTCAGAAACCGTGCTGCTGCTACGGTTGCAGGTTCGAATCCTGCCTTGTGCATGGATGTGTGTGATATCCTTAGCTTAGTTAGGTTTAAGTAGTTGTAAGTCGAGGGGACTGATGAGCTCAGATGTTAAGTCCCACAGTGATTAGAGCCATTTGAACCATTTTTGAGGACATCTACTCTCAACAGAACAGTGTTTTAGCAAATGGGTACCTTCAATGTTGTGCGTTAGTGGGATGACTGCCTCTAAACTCACTGCGATTTAGCTTGATTTCCATGCAGTTTCTGGACTGCACGGCCTTCGAAAACAAACTTTTAGGAAGTGCCTTATACAACCATGCGAAACTGACAGAAATTCCTTTTCGCGATGTTGAGATCGTGCGACATATTATCCTGAAGGTCCGTTATGCCATCAAAGCGTTGACCTTTCATGTGAATTTCTGCAATGTACCGTTTTGCAGTAGGTTCATATTGCTAATGTGAAGTCTCGTTACCCGTCATGACATTTTCCAGAAAAGAATTGTCCAAATTTTGCATGTCAATCAAATTGAGTCACGTGTCCACACATTGTCGTTTTCCTTTGGGAGTCAAGGTTTGTGGCATAAACTTTACACACACTTTTCTCTTCTTCAAAACATTCTGGAGAATGTCTTGAAAACTTGATGTATAAGTGCTGCTGCATTACCAATTGTGACACAACACATGTTGCCACTTCACAACCGCATGTCCAATATGGGGAGGGCCTTAGTCAATTGTCATTGGGCAACCATATAAAGAAGAAGAAAAAATGCCAAAATTTGAAGTCGGCACACGATTCCTCATCCAGATTGAACGCATAAATTTACCTAGCAAAATTAGATTGGGTGCATTTTAGTAACACATGTCTAGATATTAGGAGCTGGCAATACTGTCATATTGTGTGTCGTTGAAGCGTGAATTTACTTTTTTTTCATCAAGAAAATTGACACATTTAATCACACTAGGTTAGCGTGGAAGTAGTTTCCAGGAAGTAACTGATGGAAAATTACTTTTAACAAATGTGTATTTATTCCTGAGAGCATTTTCAAAACAGATTTGAAATTATAAGCAGAAAAGCACACTCAAAATATCAAGTCACAATTTAACAAATGTGAATATTATTCCTGAAAGCTTTTGCAAAAGAGATATAAAATTATAAGCAGAAAAGCACACTCGAAATATCAAGTCACAATATAACAAGCGTGAATGTTATTCCTAAAAACCTTTTCAAAACAAATTTAAAATTATAAGCAGAAAAACGCCCTCGAAATATCAAGTTTAATTTACAGGCAAAGAACAATATTTCCAGAATGAGATTTTCACTCTGCAGCGGAGTGTGCGCTGATATGAAACTTCCTGGCAGATTAAAACTGTGTGCCCGACCGAGACTCGAATTCGGGACCTTTGCCTTTCGCGGGCAAGTGCTCTACCAACTGAGCTACCGAAGCACGACTCACGGCCGGTACTCACAGCTTTACTTCTGCCAGTACCTCGTCTCCTACCTTCCAAACTTTACAGAAGCTCTCCTGCGAACCTTGCAGAACTAGCACTCCTGAAAGAAAGGATATTGCGGAGATCCGCAATATCCTCCTGAAAGAAAGGCTATTGCGGAGATCCGCAATATCCTTTCTTTCAGGAGTGTTAGTTCTGCAAGGTTCGCAGGAGAGCTTCTGTAAAGTCTGGAAGGTAGGAGACGAGGTACTGGCAGAGGTAAAGCTGTGAGTACCGGGCGTGAGTCGTGCTTCGGTAGCTCAGTTGGTAGAGCACTTGCCCGCGAAAGGCAAAGGTCCCGAGTTCGAGTCTCGGTCGGGCACACAGTTTTAATCTGCCAGGAAGTTTCAAAGAACAATATTAACAGTAGGAGCCTTCGGGCTGAGAAACTTGCCTGCTCCCCTTCAACACGGCCGTAGTCATGACCGCCCACGACAACCTTTGAAAGAGTACACTGGTACAAATCTGCAACACACCAGATTACTTTAAACAAAATACTTTTAACAACTCACATAAACATGTAAATTATGCACCCCGTAAGAGGAATGGAAATGGTACAACCCTCAAATTATTTGCCACCGAAAGAGCAATTTTTTTTAAGGATTCTTACGGTGGAAGGGTGGCAAGCTTATAACCTAAAATAACTATTTAAATAAAACCCATAAAATGAAGACTTACATAAAATGTATTACATGCTCCACATTACACGTATACCTCCTCGCAAGATGATAAGCAAGATAGAAACATATTTCAAGAATTCGGCCTTTAAGCAATAAATTCGCATACACCGAATCCGACAAACATGACAGAGGCAGCCATTAACGTATGGCAGATTGACAGGGGGGAGGGGGCTTACTAAACAACCCGAACCGCAGATTGCTCTAAACCTCCCCAATTCCAAAAGGGAAAAACGGACCATCCGATTCACAATAACCACCTTCCCGCGGGTTGGCAAGCGGAGAAGAATGGTGGGACGACCACAAAACAAAGTAGCAGGTGACCTCACCAAGACACCAAGTAGAATTTAACAAGTAAACGGAACAACATATCTCCGATCACTTAACTTCTAATAAACTGCGATTTGGCGAAGACCTGGCGCAGCACCCCCAACGCTCTCCCGAACAGTCCGCTGCCAACCGCTTCAACGGACGCAGGAAGGCGCGCCGATCTCCTGTCCCACGGCGTCGCAGCTCGCCCCGGCCAGCCCGATGTCGTGGTTCCGCTCGTGTTGCTCTCTTGTTAACCGCGAAGCCGCTACCCCTTTCTATACGGCGCTGCCCACTTGACTCACATGGGAACCTCACATGCGCCGACGCTCAAGGCGGACAAGTCATCTCGTGTCTCAGAGCGCGACCAACCAACCGACCAGTCCAACCCGCAAAAGACCGTTGCCCGAGCAACTCGAGCAGACTGGCGGCCTAAGGCGCAGACTCTGATGCAGGAACTCAGCCCCGACCGGGCGACCACTAGCTGAGTTCTGTTAGTGACGGACTGGCAAGACTTTCATTTTCTGGCTTCAAGTTTGATCCAAACGACAGACATACTCGCACTCCGATGACAGACAGACACTGACTGCCTCACACTGAACCGGCTGACCAACTGAGTAGACTCGCCTCGACTGACCGACTCACTGACCCCCTTAACGTACGGCAGACCGACAGACAGACAGACACTGACTGTCCGACACTGAGCCAGCTGACCAACTGACAAGAATCAGACTGCCAGATTGCCCTGGCTCACCAACTGCCTCCTCTTAACTGGCCCCTGACAAGCTCATCTCGCCCCTTAGATGCACGTGAACAGGCAACCTTTCCCCTTTCACACCAGAGGAAGACACCAAAGCTGCAATTGCCACATCGGCGCCACCGCCAGAAACGGAAGGCGAGTGCTTTGCACTAAGCGCTGCGGCGCGCTCTTCAAAACTGCAGATTTTATTACGGCTCAGTCGTATTTGTATATCAACCATCATAACTCACTGGTCGACAGGTGAACCATCACACCACCATTGACCATGGAGATATGGTTCGAATTTCTGCGCTAGTGTCAGTCCTAGTCGAGGGAAAGGGAAATTTTACCAAAATTTAATGAAGGCGCGGTTGGGTGTTGAGATCTGGGGCCGCTGGCAGAGTGTGGTAACAGTCGACAGCCAGCAGGCCAGGCAAGGTAAACATGGCACTCGCGGGCACGGAGCTGCGACGGCGGTATTGCATGCGTGATTTGTTTTGAGTGGAGCAACAACGAGGCAGGACACTGCAGCGTTGCTTTATGTAATTTCGATGTATGAGGCATGGCACTAGGCCAGAGCCAGGAGGGCGATTTGTAAGTGGCTGACATGTGGGAATTTATCCCTGCCATAGTTTCTGTCTCTCTCTGACACTACGTCAGAAGCGAGGGAAAAACGAGTTAAATAGATGGGCAATTTTAGCTTGGGAGTGCGCCAGGTCAGTAGAGCGTCAGGACGGTCCTGTGCTGGTCTACACTAATAGTGGCCAGTCTGGCAGCAATGTTATAAGTATTCAGCATAAACTTGTACTTTGTTTCTATGTACTTGTTCGGGCTATATCCCCCGGGACACAACACCGGGGCGGGACGGAACGGCTGCCTGGAACTTGGAGATCGCACGGTCTGCCTGCAAGAGCGCAGTGACAGTGGTCTGCAGTGGGTCCAAGAGGGGCTCGGTTCCACTCCAGTCTACGGGCCAAGTTCGCTTCACACCTGGCGTACTGGGGTCCAGGCGAGGCATACGCTGTGGGAGACGCAGCAGCGCTGCGACAGCGCCAGAGACGGCGGCGAGTGTTGCCATCCGGCAAGCACCACTAGCGGCAAGTTGCGGCACAGCGTCCAGGAGGGCGTGAGATCGAGTCAGGTCCTGTCCTGAGAACAGCGGCGGCCGGAGGGCCACGGGTGAGCAGTACATCCACCTTCGCCACATGGTCGGACAGAGTAGGCCAAACGGGGAAGAGGGCGGCGGGGACCAGGGGCTGTACCAGTCTCTGGAATTGCAGGGGCAGCGCGGCGCAAGACGCGACGCATCGGCGGGCGGCGACCGGGCAGAGCGCAGCCAACTTCTAGCAGAGCGGTCTTGAAGGCGGAGCAGTGGCGTCGGCGTACCAGGAGTCTGCTGATCCAGCTGGATTCACGGCACAGCGTGCGGGTGGTACGTTGACACTATACTTCACCCATCGAAGTACTGCAAATTATGTCAATAAAGAAATGTTACTGAATACCGCTATATCACTCAGCACTGCCCCTCGACGCTCTTTAACTTTCTCGGCCTCCTGACAAAAAATAGGGCGCGGTGGGTCCCGGCTTCGCTCTGTCATCTGTAGTTCCGGGTTCGACCCCACAGACTCCACAAAATAATCGTCGTCACACTCCTTTTTTCTTTATTCCGTGGTTCTCGTCGTTTATAAGCAGCACATAGTTTTATCACATGACCATAGCGTATGAAATGGCAGTAGGATCTCTTAAATTGCGTGCAGGAGTGTATTAAAAGCACAGTAGACAACCATACCTGGTTCTGTCAAGTTCATGTAAAGTGGTTTCCCGATCGAGTAAACAAATGATGTACACGTCGATATGCTTTTGGTGCAGGGTGCATCCGATAACCAAGGTACTGCTGCTGCTCCTGAGTATGCTGCACAGTACCCTCAAAGGCGCCTTCCCCATAACAAAGTTTACAGTCGCCTGGGGCAACGCCGTAGGTAAGCTAGTAATGGACGGAGATTGTCCGAGGACTAGACGTTCTCCAAACCCAACGGAAAACACGATTCTTGGAGCCATTCGCCAGTCACCTTAGCGAAGTAGCCATGGTACTGCAAGGCAGTTGCTGATATCTCAAAGACTGGCTGTTGAAATGTTGCACGATAAAGAACTGCATCACATCATTACACGTTAATTCAACACCACCAACCAGGAGACCGAATCCGTTGAGCATTGTTTCGTGAATGGCTTTTGCGCAGAGTGGAAGGTAACAAAGATTTTATAAGCAACGTGGTATGGACTGATGAATCAAGCTTCACTCTTGATGGTATTAGTAACCTTCACAGCTGCCGTTATTGGTCATAACACAACCCACATGTCCGAGGTCACAGTCTGCCTTCGGCAGGGCAGTGGCTCGGACGTGCTGTAACGTGGTGTTGTTGTTTTGCCGCTTACTTCCTTCGATGCACCATAATATTTTCCCTACGAAATTCGACACTCAAGTTCAGCTTTAAGAAACGTTGTGCGTGACCAAAAGCATTGGAAATTGAAAAGGTTTACGAGGTGATGATCACATGGATTATCATCAAAAGAGATATTCACCTCTCCATCGTGAGCAACATTGTCTACGTGAAGCTGGTGGATAACGAAGCTTGCGAAAGGATTCTCAAGAGATAAGCGACTTTCAGTGCAGACATTTGGATATACACCTTGGCCCTGTAAAAGTGGAACAAGCAGGTCTTGGCCAGAGGGCGTTCTGTGTGTTCTAGTTGCCGTTTGAGGTGCTGGCAGAGGTGGTGATCACGGCGTTGAGACACTGTTGCAGTGAGATGACAGAAAAATAGGTACACCTTACCATGTACCCACTTCTGAATGGGGTGAACTAAGTGCGCATAAAGTTCAGTACTATTTGAACATCGACGCCTGCCGTGCCGTAGCAATTTACGACCTGTTAGCTATGTGGGCCACAGGGATATCTAAGATCGAGCTGTATGTAACGCCGCATCACGCAACTGTCGACGGGGGATAATAAGATGTCGCCCGATCTGACGGTGCTCCCGTCAACATATATGGAGGCCCTTCAGTCTGTTCCCTCTGATCATTGACTATCGACAGAAGCGTCGCCATCAGCGACACAGAGCAGCTTCTGATGTGGTGGCAGGGCACTACAGACGTACTTTCTGACTGTCAGGGCAACACCTGGCATCGGTCTTGCAATGCGAAGATGGGATGCCCCTGCAGGAGACGTTGACTAGATTGATGTGATGGTGAGAACCGACGCTATTGTCACTTACAGCAACAAGGATATACCCGTGGTCTATGGGTAGCGTCTTTCATTTATAATCAAAACGTCTTCGGTCCCGGGTTCGATCCCCGCCACTGCCTAAATTTTGATAAATAATCAGCATTGGCGGCCGAAGACTTCCGGCATAAGAAGTCAGCCTCATTCTGCCAACGGCCTTGTCAAAGAGGGTGGAGGAGTGCATAGAGGTTCAGGGCACTCTCTTGTCCTAGGGGTGCGAAATTGCCCCTAAAGGCGGAAGAATCAGCAGTGTTCAACGACATGAGGATGCAGAAGGCAATGGAAACCACTGCATTAAAGACACGTAACGTGTATTCACAGGACATGTAGAATGTAATTGAAGAAGTGTCATGATGATCTCTCCATTGGCAAAAGATTCCGGAATAGTCCCCCATTCGGATCTCCGGGAGGGGACTGCCAAGGGTGAGGTTACCATGAGAAAAAGATTGAATAATCTACGAAAGGATAAAGTTCTACAAGTCGGGGCGTGGAATGTCAGAAGCTTGAAAGTGGTAGGGAAACTAGAAAATCAGAAAAGGGAAATGCAAAGGCTCAATCTAGATATAGTAGGGGTCAGTGAAGTGAAGTGGAAGGAAGACAAGGATTTCTGGTCAGATGAGTGTCGGGTAATATCAACAGCAGCAGAAAATGGTATAACAGGTGTAGGATTCGTTATGAATAGGAAGGTAGGGCAGAGGGTGTGTTACTGTGAACAGTTCAGTGACCGGGTTGTTCTAATCAGAATCGACAGCAGACCAACACCGACAACGATAGTTCAGGTATACATGCCGACGTCGCAAGCTGAAGATGAACAGATAGAGAAAGTGTATGAGGATATTGAAAGGGTAATGCAGTATGTAAAGGGGGACAAAAATCTAATAGTCATGGGCGATTGGAATGCAGTTGTAGCGGAAGGAGTAGAAGAAAAGGTTACAGGAGAATATGGGCTTGGGACAAGGAACGAAAGAGGAGAAATACTAATTGTGTTCTGTAACAAGTTTCAGCTAGTAATAGCGAATACCCTGTTCAAGAATCACAAGAGGAGGAGGTGTACTTGGAAAAGGCCGGGAGATACGGGAAGATTTCAATTAGATTACATCATGGTCAGACAGAGATTCCGAAATCAGATACTGGATTGTAAGGCGTACCCAGGAGCAGATATAGACTCAAATCACAGTATAGTAGTGATGAAGAGTAGGATGAAGTTCAAGACATTAGTCAGGAAGAATCAATCCGCAAAGAAGTGGCATACTGAAGTACTAAGGAATGACGAGATACGTTTGAAGTTCTCTAACGCTATAGATACAGCAATAAGGAATAGCGCAGTAGGCAGTACAGTTGAAGAGGAATGGACATCTCTAAAAAGGGCCATCAAAGAAGTTGGGAAGGAAAACATAGGTACAAAGAAGGTAGCTGCGAAGAAACCATGGGTAACAGAAGAAATACTTCAGTTGATTGATGAAAGGAGGAAGTACAAACACGTTCCGGGAAAATCAAGAATACAGAAATACAAGTCGTTGAGGAATGAAATAAATAGGAAGTGCAGGGAAGCTAAGACGAAATGGCTGCAGGAAAAATGTGAAGACATCGAAAAAGATATGATTGTCGGAAGGACAGACTCAGCATACAGGAAAGTCAAAACAACCTTTGGTGACATTAAAAACAACGGTGGTAACATTAAGAGTGCAACGGGAATTCCAGTGATAAATGCAGAGGAGAGAGCAGATAGTTGGAAAGAATACATTGAAAGCCTCTATGAGGGTGAAGATTTGTCTGATGTGATAGAAGAAGAAACAGGAGTCGATTTAGAAGAGATAGGGGATTCAGTATTAGAATCGGAATTTAAAAGAGCTTTGGAGGACTTACGGTCGCCTAAGGCAGAAGGGATAGATAACATTCCATCAGAATTTCTAAAATAAATTTCACGTTGGTGTGTAGAATATATGAGTCTGGCGATATACCATCTGACTTTCGGAAAAGCATCATCCACACAATTCCGCAGACGGCAAGAGCTGACAAGTGCGAGAATTATCGCACAATCAGCTTAACAGCTCATGCATCGAAGCTGCTTACAAGAATAATATACAGAAGAATGGAGAAGAAAATTGAGAATGCGCTAGGTGACGATCAGTTCGGCTTTAGGAAAAGTAAAGGGACGAGAGAGGCAATTCTGACGTTACGGCTAATAATGGAAGCAAGGCTAAAGAAAAATCAAGACACTTTCATAGGATTTATCGACCTGGAAAAAGCGTTCGACAATATAAAATGGTGCAAGCTGTCCGAGATTCTGAAAAAAGTAGGGGTAAGCTATAGGGAGAGACGGGTCTTATACAATATGTACAACAACCAAGAGGGAATAATAAGAGTGGACGATCAAGATCGAAGTGCTCGTATTAAGAAGGGTGTAAGACAAGGCTGTAGCCTTTCGCCCCTACTCTTCAATCTGTACATCGAGGAAGCAATGATGGAAATAAAAGGAAGGTTCAGGAGTGGAATTAAAATACAAGGTGAAAGGATGTCAATGATACGATTCGCTGATGACATTGCTATCCTGAGTGAAAGTGAAGAAGAATTAAATGATCTGCTGAACGGAATGAACAGTCTAATGAGTGCACAGTATGGTTTGAGAGTAAATCGGAGAAAGACGAAGGTAGTGAGAAGTAGTAGAAATGAGAACATCGAGAAACTTAACATCAGGATTGATGGTCACGAAGTCAATGAAGTTAAGGAATTCTGCTACCTAGGCAGTAAAATAACAAATGACGGACGGAGCAAGGAGGACATCAAAAGCAGACTCGCTATGGCAAAAAAGGCATTTCTGGCCAAGAGAAGTCTACTTATATCAAATACCAGCCTTAATTTGAGGAAGAAATTTCTGAGGATGTACGTCTGGAGTACAGCATTGTATGGTAGTGAAGCATGGACTGTGGAAAACCGGAACAGAAGAGAATCGAAGCATTTGAGATGTGGTGCTATAGACGAATGTTGAAAATTAGGTGGACTGATAAGGTAATGAATGAGGAGGTTCTACGCAGAATCGGAGAGGAAAGGAATATGTGGAAAACACTGATAAGGAGAAGTGACAGGATGATAGGACAACTGCTAAGACATGAGGGAATGACTTCCATGGTAGTAGAGGGAGCTGTAGAGTGCAAAAACTGTAGAGGGAGACAGAGATTGGAATACGTCAAGCAAATAATTGAGGACGTAGGTTGCAAGTGCTACTCTGAGATGAAGAGGTTAGCACAGGAAAGGAATTCGTGGAGGACCGCATCAAACCAGTCAGTAGACTGATGACCAAAAAAAAAAGTAACAACCGCCAGTCAGTGTCCAATACCGACGCTCATGTCCGAAACAATGGACTCCAACGCGACGAAAGAAGCGTCGATTGGCTTCATCTAGATTCTGCAGGATGACGTCAACAGAAGAAGAAGATCTCTACTATCTCCAACAGGAAGATATGATCGTCGGTTCTCCTCAAGGGACTCGATCAGTAGCGAATTCAAAGGAGAGCTCTCACAGTAGCATGCTCCTGGGTGATGGACAGCGGATGCGTTCATATCTGAGCCTATTACGCACGAGCTGCAATCTCCAGCCGCCCTGTTAATTCCGAGGGATGATGGGAGTACAAGCCGAGCTGTGTGGGCCGACAACGTCGAGTACGTGACGTCTGTTGTAGTAGTTGAAGCGGTTACAGTTGCTTCAAGTCATGACTGTTACATGCCAGTAGACATTGCTGACTGCGGGGCCTTTTTCAGGTCTCCCACCTCCACCTCTCTTAACAGGCGCCAACAATACCGCCTCTTCATGCTAGGCTAGCGGATTGGCACCATCAGTCTCAATACCATCAGTTTTGAGGCAGACTGCAGACGTTAAGTTGATTGTTGCGGACGACAGATCTCGACATCGCATTCCTCCACAAAGTGCGCCTCGAGCAATCCCATTTATTTGTGGATACGATATTTACAAGTCACCATGCATGCATAACGGCAGACGTAGAGGCATTCTTGTGAAGCATGGTCTCGAGATCGATGATGCATCCTATCTTCCTCCAGCACAAGGACTTGTTAACACATATCAGGGCGTCAGGATTTAGAAGGTGTCACATTCCAGTACGGAGTAAGCCAGATCGCGTCCTAATGCGAGAAACGTTACAACCATATTATTCTAGTGGGCGACTTAAATTGTGTCCCGTCACCACAGGATCAATTACTACACTTTAGTACCTGTAGGGAACTGCAACGCCTAGTTTAAGGCCCTCGTCTCGTCGATAACTGGCGTAGTATTCACGGCAACAGTTAGGGATACACATACATTATCCGACAATCAGCGATCCGCCTTGAATGGGCCTATGTCTGCCCGGGAGTTAAGGCAATGAGACTTGATGTTGAGGTATGGCCAGCGGCATTTACAGATCATGATGTCTACCCCTACATCATCTCCCTTCCATAACAGAGGATACGGCAGAGCAACACATGGAAGATGAATGTAGTGGCAGAGGTTGATGGGACCTGGAGAAGCAGTGAGATGTAGCATCTGATGTTTGTTTCCACGATCCAACGGTCAATGGATTACGCAAAACCTGCACTGCGCTATTTGAGGGTGAACTGCTGTCTAGAGTCTATTTGTTGGCAATGGCACACCATGAAATTTCATTTTACGCTACTGTAGGAGATATCCACCCAACCTCCATTTCCAGGACGTAAGGCTGAGGTCTGTCGATTGTAAGCAAAGATGAGAACGCTTATATGACGTCATTTCGGAGGTAACTTGTGTGCCTGAGTAGTCAAGACCAAATCAAGGATGAGCTGCCAACCATGAATGACATCATCTGCGAATGTCGCATATGTCAAACAGCAGTGATCCCATGGCGGATATGCCATGTAACCTGCGCCTGACGGCCCAAAAGGATATCGCCAGCGCCTTCTTGGATCATTTCCTGCGATTCTATGCCACGTCACTGGCGCCCTCAGCAAAGGGCCGACCAACAAATCGCCAGGTCCAGATGGTCTCCCAATCGAGTTTCATTATACATTCCGTGAGGTTATAATGCCACAGTGGATTATGACATACCAAGAAATGATGAACCCTGCAGTGCAGATGCGACCTCTCTTTGTCAGTGGCATCCTGATATTGGTCCCCAAGCTATCCGCCAGAAGGGGAGTTGACAATTACCTCCCTCTTACTTCATTTACAAGATTTCTGGCTGCCCGTATTCGAAGTGTCCTATACCAAGTCGTCTCCACAAACCTGACGTATCTCAGCAGTAACAGCAATTTACAGACGGCGCTCAATGATTGCCGCGCTGTCATCACATTGGCGGAAGCGTGTCGCTTGCGCAGAGCCTTAGTGTTAGTGGACTTTCACCATGCTTTCGGTATGGTATGCCACGACTGTCTTCTGAAGGCACTGAGCATGTCGCCTGGCCGCAGCCGTTCATAAAAACCGCCATGCGCGTACTGCGTGACTCGACTTCACAGGTAGCTATCAAGCTATCAATGTACACGTAGTGGGCAAGATCACTATCGCCTACTCTGTGAGTCAAGGTTGCCCCCTGTCGGTGGTTATGTATGCCATTGCCGTGGAGCCATGGAGCTGTGATCTTTGAACATGGTCCAGCAGGTGGCTTATGTCAACATATTTCTTGCGTCCATAATACCCCATCTGGCGACAGTACTCCCAATGCTGAGGACGACAGTATGCAGTTTACAAGAGGACTGTGATTAGTTAGCCAATGTGGTTATTACCCTCAAAGTGTGATAAAAGATGCTCACTCTACTTACAACAAAAGGTTGTCTCTGAATGGTCAGCGTGCAGGTTAGAGCAGCTGCTGCACATGTCGCCACGATAATGAAGATGTGGAATCACCACCAATGCAGCTTCATGGGAACTAAAGAACTGGACCCAACCAAGAACTGGACCTAACCTCTCATGAACCACCAACTGCAGTGGCGACTTTTTCGCTGACACTATCTCACCTGAAGGAACTTTTTGTGGACTTAAGTTCTGTCAACACTGACCTGCAGAGCGAGCAGCTGCAGAGGTCGCATCGTGTTTATTGCCACATGACGTGAATCCATCCGCGAAACCCGATTCAAAGCCGTCTACCCTCGATTATTTGGCCAGTGATCTGGCATTCAGGGCATGGCACTCCTCTCGATTCTGATGCCACAGCGATCAGGTATTTGGTGGTCGGCCATAAAAATAAGAATCACCAGAGGCTTAGTTTCATAAGTATTGTCGATTCTCCGTTTTGTCCTCAGTAGCACCTATCGCATACAAATGAGCATCGTCTGTTATGTGACTCTGCTGTGGAGGTGTGGAGGTTGATGAAACTGTTGTTGACCCTCAGTCAGCGAATGACACCTACAGCAGGGACTCCGACATACCATCTTATCCTAGATGTGACGTGGTATCCTCGTAGTATGATGAATGCAGTGATATGGATTAAAAGGTAAAGACCTAGATGATGACAAACGCTTCCCCGAATTTTGGACATTTCTACTGAAACGATTCACTCGACTATGACGACACCCGATTTTTGGACCTTTCTACTGGAACCGTTTACTTCACTATAATGCCACTCACCCTACCACCAATACTTTGCTGTTTATCTTCTTAGTGTCTTGTTGAACTCCACAGTAGGGATGTGTCAGCCTAATGTACATGTTATGAAACAAACTGAGAGAAGTGACAGAACCATGTGAACTTTTCATCGAGAAGACATGCCGGGCCCTAATGGCAGGTTAGAAGTATTCATGGACATCTTAAACGATGATAGCAGTGGGTGTTGTGTCAAGTGGTGGTTACACTGGGAGAGTGGCATTTACGTTTTATATATGTTTTAATTTTGTTTAATTGTTATTTAGTTACTTTCCTAATCCCTAGAAGGACATCATTGTAAGAATAAAGATGTTTTGTTTAATCTGCCTTTTTATTCGACACACACAAGGAAACGCCGCTAACGCACGCTTATGAGGTGGTGCTCGACCTAGGGATAAGCTGGTTCGAATCCTGGTGGTGGAATATTTAGCCGGCGAGCGGAGAAGAGTTGGTAGCGTAAGGTTCCTAATCACCTGACTTGGTGCCAATATCCTAGTTTAAATACTAAATCTCTCCGCAGTGTCTCATAACGTGAGGGTATGTGACATTGATGATCGTGATCTGTACGTCAGATGGAGATATTAAGCTCGATGACTCCCTAGGTGCTATTCGCGTGTAGTAGACTATGTGACGGAAATGAGTTTTAACCCTCTCCCTTTTCTCATCAGCATCATCATAGAACACCAACATTACACTACACACACATTCACGCGCGCACACACACACAATGTGTATGTAGTTTTTTAAAAGTATTATAATGGAGCATGTCGCAAATAAATAAACATACAGCAAACCACATATCAACCGTGAACGTGAAATGCTTTGGCATAAAGCTATTGGCTGAAATCATGGGAGGAGTGGTTTTAGGCCCTTAACTGCTGCTGGAAAAGTTGAATGCGATCCTCATCATATGTCTCTTTGCAGTACTTTGTCTGACGCATTAGAAAACGTTCCAGTTGGTGTTCAGCGACAGCTATGGTTTCAGCGTGATGCCATACTGGTTCCCAGACCTTAACCCACCACATTTCTTTTTACGGATACTTAACGGAAAAAGTTGTTAGTACTCCTCCCATCAATGTACACTACCAAATGGCTCGCGTACATGCAGCGCTTTTTTTCATCCTGTACTCTGTTTCGCCTAACGCAGTGACAGTCAGTTGTAAACTTGACCAGTGGTAGTAATCGTAAGTCAGTTGATACCAGCATTTTGAGGGTGGCTTTTATTACCTGAGAAACACTGAATAGGAAGTAAACAACAGAAATGTGTGTGTTTGTTCTGCAAACATTGTGGAAACAATGATGTTTCTTATCTGTTTGTGGATTGTTTTCCTTACATCAAACATCCGTCTCCACAAAATACTTGTAAATTAATATTAGGCTGGTAGCGGAGTTCCGTCATTCAGATAGGCCAAAATATGTCACTACAAAATAGAATCTAAATGTTGTTGATAAATGTCTTTTATAATCACCAACTGAATCACAAAGTAGGGCGTCCAAGGAACACTGAACAGCAAGAACAAATCTATGAAGTATTAAGGAAAAGCTGATACACAGACAACATTGGCCTACTTTGCTTCAAGGCCTAAATGAAGAAGATTCGTATAGCTGTATGGAATTCTGCGAGTTGTAACAAACCGACATGGAACCGATCCGAAATTTAAAAAAAGTATTTTTTAGAGCAACGAAGAGATTTTTAAAGTAGATGATAAAGTGAACACATGCAACTGTGTCTACTGGGCTTCTACGAATTCTCATGTTGGGATGTAGACACAGTTAAACTCTCCTGACATAAGTGAATATGCAGGGAATCCTTTTATGGTACGTTCAGTTACATAAACTTGTACTGTCAGTTACGTAAGCTATCTGCGTATGTTTCAAGAAGTTTCATTAGAACAGGAAAATTGTCTACGTTCAGAGTATGTCCAGACAGTTAAGGAAATAGTTGATATGACAATAAGGTGGAGCACTATGGAGTTATTGTGAGGGACTTTCTGTATGAAAACTTTCATAAGAAAATTGGCAGATGAGGTACAATTGAGTGGCTTCCACGATCCTATCGATTTTTCACTCAGTCGTGTAGTAATAAATGAAGTTACTCCGTCAATATGCGTGACGTTGAATATTTGAAGAAACGAATCCATTCAGAATATATAAACTTACGGTCCCAGAAGATTTGCTCCCGGCCAACAAAGCCATACGATCATTTCATTTTGCGACAAAATTTGTACAATAGTTTTCGCAACATTTAATTTTTGCTTAGAACAGTATGGAAACGACTTTTAACAACTTTTCTCGTCTGTTGACCTCTACATGTATTTCTCTGTTGATAATTTATAATGTCCTCAGTTGGTATTACTGTAACAAACGTATTTTGCTCAACAGACTTAGGGCCCACCCTATATTTACCACTGGCTGCTCACAACTGACTAGTCGAATGCAGATCTGTTATTTACAGCAATGACGTTACTTGTACGCAAGGAATAAAATCGGTCTTAGATATTTTTCTTACGAAAAATGTTTGCATCCCGTATTGACGCTCGTGACATTGTTTGTACTTGTCTCGTTTATATGTTGTTAGATAAGGGCGTACCCGATTCCGCACCGGTTATATACGTCGTCACCAGCATAGTGGTTAAGCAACACATTGGAAATAGGTGAAACAAGGAAAATGAAAGGTCAAAGTAAGATTGTACCCTCAATCACTTGTTTACAGTGTTAAGAACACTAGAATTTACACATTTCGAAGGTGAAGTCTTCATCATCGGAATTAGTGTATATGAACTTCCAAAACCGACTAATATAAAACTGAAACAAGAAAAATAAAAATAAAATAATCTGGCTATTCCCTTGCAGATGTGTCAAGAGAAGCAAACATCTTATTTTATTCTTATTGTACTTCTATACGTTTTATATTGATCACTTTTAGAAGTTCTTCTACAGCAGCTGTGACAATGAAGGCTTGACCTAGGAAATGTGGAAAATTCTAGTGTCCATTACACTGTATGTAGATGGTTGCGCAAACATTTTAACATTTATTATTACAACCATGATGTCGTGTCAAAATGAAATGTAACAGTTATTTCACAAATGGCAGAACATTTCGGGAGTTTAACAAATGAAACTATTTTACAACACAATCCTTTAACTGTCAAAAAGGAGTTTTCCTTTCGCGAATGTATGAGGCCGTCGGGCCATGAAATTCTGTTTGTGACTAAATGAGAATACCGCAGTGAGCAACAAGCGGCTCAAAATATTTCGTGAATAAAATTCCTTACGAATCACCGTGCCTCAAAATATTCCGGGTGGCTTCCTCCTCCTGTTGCTACCTCGGTTGCCGCCTGCAGTACCACCCTCCTCCCCCCCTCTCTCCTCCCTCCACCCCTCCAAAATTGCTCGCGCTCCCCTACACTTCCTCGGTTTTATCGTTTACCGCACTGGAGGCTGCTTTGCCGGCGATCGACAAGAGCAGCGCGAGCTGTTATTTTGGATTCATTAAAACATTCTGTGGCCTGGTGCGTCTGTTTTCCTTTCATTACGTCGGCAGGTCAGTGGGACGGCCGCGCTGCGTGATGAGTGTCGACCTGTGCGCAGGGCGGTCACGTGACGCACCACTGGGTGTTAACCACATTGGCGGCCAGTCTGGGCGGGAACACAGTGCCGACGAGTCCAGAGGACCAGCCACCGGTGATGCGCACATGTGACTCGCTCTCATGGCTTTCTGTACTGTTCTTATAGATATTAGAGAGCTTGCCTGATGACGTGTTAGAAGAAGAAACAGTTGACAGCGAAGACATAGTTTACAAACGGTATATAAATGGGCTTTTGGATGACTTAAGATGAAATAACATAGAAGGGATACGTAAGACTCCTTTGCAATTTTTAAAATCACTGTAAGTGGCAGCATAACGACTATACTCGTTTGTGTACAATCTATGAGTCGGCCGATATACCATGTGGCTTGCGAAAAAACATCGTCCACACAATTCCGCAGATAACGAGAGCTATGTTCTAGAATGGCACTGTGAGCTCTACAGCTCGTGAATACAAGTTGCTGACGAGATTAATGTACAGCAGAAGGAAAAAGAAAGTTGAGAATCCGTTATGGAACGATGATAATGGTTTCAGAAAATTAAAGGCAACAGAGACGCAGTTCCGACATTAAGGTTAACAGTAGAACCAAGACTGAAGAAAAATCAAGATACCTTCACATAATTTGTCAACCTATAAAAAGCGTTCGACAATGTCAGATGCTGCAAGATGGTCGAAATTCTGAGAAAAACAGGTGAAAGCTTCAGGGAATATACAATCTAAACAACAACAAAGCGGTAGTGCAGTGTCCGTTTTTATTCATGATGCGAAGTTCCTGATGATATGCATGCACGTCCGAAAAAAACAGGCACTGCTGCGACTACGGCGTTATGAAATACATGAAATGTACTCGCAATTGCAAATATGGACAACCTTCAGCTGTACAATGGAATAACACCAATGAAAATTTTTGTCTTACCGAGACTTGGATTTTTCGCTTATCGTGCGCGTTCGTCTTACCATTGTTTTTAAAAGCAAACTTCCCAGCACCCAAAGAGAGGGGGGGGGGGGGGCAAAGTGGGCTAAATGGGCAGGGGTCGTATACTGAGGCTTGGTCACCATGTGCGGCTCCCACCCTTCAGGAAATAAGGAAAGCGTAGGGAACGTGGAATAGAGATACAATGAACATCGTTAATCTGTTTATTATCTTAACATTAATACCACCGAGAGTAACAGGAAACTGGAGTCACGAGATGGGGGAGCAGCAAGACGTCACACTCATTGAAACTACTGACGCGTAGTTTTTCCGAGAAGAACATTCTGATGGCCAGAGAGTATATCCTTTCTAGGTGTCGAAGACGTGGGGATCAACTCTTCATGACAGGAGCACCCCAGCTCTGGGTTGAGTTAAGGATGACACTGCAAAGGAAATTGGAGAAAAATTGTCTATACTTTGGAATTTGCACAACAAGTAGTGAACTGTGTGTCCACAAATCCACCTCACAGAGTTCGTCTTCGCATGCGGGAACTATCCCGCTTTCGGAAAGAGGAGCAGTTAAGTAGGTATCTGACGAGGAGTCGTGGCGGTTCTTATGGAGAACATCCGTCACACCAATAAGCCGACACCTCTTGCCGATATGCACACCAGGCGCTGTTCATGTGTGCCCAAAACACCACAGGCGACAATAAACGGAGTATTTCGGAGCTTAATCCTGTGAAGGCCTAACCGGCATACTTACTATCCATTGACAGTAACGTATGATGCAGACTGGACGTCAGTGTCAAGATAAGTAGCGCACACCTTTCGCCAAACGGCACGCCATTCGACGTGGGGATGTTTCACATTCGGTTACCTGTGATACTAAAGGAAACGATAGTTCGCCTTCGTATCTGCTGGCAGTACAGACGTAGCTCAGTTCGAGGAAAAATAGGCGGGAGTAAAAGAAGGGTGGCGGGACTTGTGAAAGCTTGATTGGTGCTGAGAGAGAGTGTGGTGCAAGGGCCTCCAGGAATAAGCTGGTAAGGTAGGTAGGACGACGGCGCCACAACGCATGTGAGAGCAAATTAAATGGACTACAGCTCTATCAGGCACATGATACAGACTTAAACTACCCCTGCACCGCAGGAGGGCGAGGGTCTTGTATCTTATCTTGAACAGCAAGCCGTGGCAAGCAAATGAACCTTGTGCCGCTAGCATCAGGCCATGGATAGCGGAATAGGAGGTCCGTTGCAGAAAATCAATGCTCGTAAATGAACTAAGAACCCAGCTCGTAGTTGGGAGAGTAGGGGCCGGCAGTTGAGGGCAACTGTCTGCCGCAGATCACTTGCGAAATCCAGTCCTAAGCATCGGATAATATCAGCTACATGCAAAGGAGCAGCGCTGTCTGCAGGAAGCCCCACACCTACCATAGCCATGTCACTTGACTTGCGAATGTTAAGACATGTACCAGAAGCTTTGCCATAACCGGTAACTCGTGCAGTGACTCCCTGACCTTAGATTGATCGAAATGGGAGGAATGAGAAGGCCATTGTACAGTACACGAGACGTAGCTTCATGAAGGAGACACATTACGACGTCGACGGTAGTATCAAGGTAGACTATCTTGCAGAGCACCCCTTTCAGGTAGTCGTGATCGACTCGATCTAACACCTGACTGAAGTGAAGAGCAGCCAAATGTCTAGGCATACGATGAGCATCAGCAAGAGCGATTACGTCCCGAGAACGACAGAGGGCAGTGCGGATGTTATTGGCTCCTTCCAAAGAAGTCTGATCTCTGCAAAGCACGTACCGAGTTGTCCATTTAAGTTTCACAACCAACAGCCAGGTATAGATTTTTGTGTCGCTGTTGAGGCGGTAATCGCATATCCGTGAGGTACCCTGAGCCTTGTGAATGGGAATGAGGAAACCATCAAGGAAGCAGTCTGGAATAGAAACGGAAGGTGACAATGGATCCTGACAAATTGCCGTCCAGACTGGCCCTAGAAGGGGACGAAATGTCCGATAAAACTCCAGTGGAAGGCCACCAGGCCACCAATGCCAGGCGACCTGTTAATAGAACCCCGCTGGATAGCGTCATGGACTTCGTCCTCTGCGACGCTGGAGGAGAGGAGAGTCAGGAGACCGGTCGGTTGCCTGACCGATTAAAGTACTCGGTAGTGAAGCCACTTTATAAAAAGGGAGACAGGGATAATTTTGACAATTATAGACCTATTTCTATGCCATCGGTGTTCGCTATAGTTATCGAGAAGGTTATATATACAAG